>NC_080165.1:117339683-117535036 GCF_950295315.1 Erinaceus europaeus | reverse complement strand
TAAATAAAAATTTTTTTAAAAAAAAGAATGGTGTATTATGGCTGGGGAAATAGCTTAATGGTTATACAAAGGACTTACATGCCCAAGGTTCTACAGATCCCTAATACTACCATAAGTTAGAACTGAGGAATGTTCTGGGGTGGAGGGAAGAGAAGGAGGAAAAGGAAGAAGAAGGAGAGGAAGAGGAGAAGAGGAAGAAGAGGAGGAGAGAAAAAAGGAGAAGGAGAAGGAAAACGAAGAAAGAAAAAATAATAATGGCGAAATAGTGCATGTACAAAATCTTAGTACCACACACAAAAAAATAATAAAACATTTAGTAATAGTCATACAAATATTAGCTGTCCTGGTGTGCTGAGTTGCAAATCTTCCTTTGCAGAAAAATTTTCAAAAGTTACTTTTAATCTTTCACTAGAAATGGTTCCATTTACTCAGAAACTCTTCAAATTTGGTGATACCTTTCCTAACACATGGAACTACCTACACCTATGCTATATGGCACATCATTTAACTAAGTAACAGACACTAGGTATGGGCTAGAGTTTAGGGAACTGGGTACAAGTGTACACGTAGCCATAGCAAGGGGCAATTATATAACTCAAAGTCAAAGTGCTCAGTAATGGTTGAAAAGTCTAAAAAAGTCATCATAAATTCTCTAATTGATTGGACTTAGACCAAATTAGCTGGGAAACCTAGCAGAAAGGCCCAAAGAAGACACATCCCAAAAATTTAACTCTGGCTGGGCTCAACAAATGATGCTTAATACCTAAACAACTGAGAGAAAATCCAAGATCATCAGATAAAGAGAGGACTACAAAAGTTGGATAAGGGCAATAGACTGGCCCATTTAATAATGGCCTGTTTGGTCAATATCACACCACCTCATCATATGAGGCCCTAGACCTCTAAAGGGTCCCTCTCTACACCACCACTAGTCACTTCCATCAGGAATGGCATTTTCTGGGCCCTCCCAAAACCTTGTCCTCACCATAAAGCAATAACAGTAGGGATATCCTCAGTCTCCATAGGGAGGCTGGGGGTTATCCTTCCCTGCCACTTGAAAAAGACTGGTCCTGAAATAAATGCAGCCTGCAATGGGACCCAGTTGTGACCATGAGCTGTAAGCTCAGACCAACAGGGATCTGGAGGTTACACAGACTCTGGTGCTAAACATAAATATATATATGGGCCCTGGGTCAGGTGGATGAAAGTAAATACTTAATTTTACTCACAGAAATTTTTTTCAAGAATAGGAGATACTCTCTGCCCTAATCCAACTTTCTTTCCCTTTTTCTCTACTCTGACACTTTTCTCTCAGGCAATATTCTTATAACCTCATGCTAGCTACCAAACTCAAGCAAAACCACCATAGTTGAGTACCCCTAGGAACATGCCTGAAATGGTTTCCCTAGCTTTCTTCTACCCTAAAATCCCTAATCTCATCTGCTATATTCCTTCTTTTTGGTTTCTGTTCATTAACCATTTTGTCTCAACTTAGGTCATGCCATCTACCAGATACCAAGTTATAGCTGCTAGCATGACTCCATCCCAACTTTTCTGGGCAGACAACCTCACCAAAGTGTCCTGGCCTATGCATCTCCAGAACTCTGAACTAGGGAGAGATAGAAATAGGCTGGCAGTATGTTTCTACTTGCCAATGCCTGTGTTCAATAAAGATGCTATTACAAAAGCCAGAACTCATACCTTCTGCTCCCCCAAAATAACCTTAATCCATACTCCCAGCGGGGGAGAAGTGATGAAGATAAAAGGGCTCTGAACTCCAGCTACATCAGCACCTAGAGAGAGAGAGAAGGAAAAGGAGAGGGACATATGGAGGTAGTTATGTTGTCATGAGTGACTTGGAGGGGAAGAGAGGATTGAATCAGAAGAGAAAAAGGTGCAAGTATGTATAAATGTGGACAGAGAATTGAGATGATGGTTGGCCCATATCAACCTTAGAAAAACTGTGGTGGATTACAGTGGGGAGGCTGAAGATCATAACTCTGGTGGTGGGAATGGTGTGAATTCAAACCCCTGTTGATATGTAATAGAAAAATAAATTTAAAAAAGAATATACATTCTTTTTAAGTAAACATAAAACATTCTCTAGGTTTGGGCATGTGTTGGGACACAAAGATAGCCTTAGTAAATATGTATATACTGAAATCATATAAAATATGATGCTGGAGAAAGACCCAGGTGAGGAGCGATGTTGTTTTGCACAAAAATGAGAAATTTTATACATGTATCAACAACTGATATATTTCCCCAATTAAAAAAAAAAAGCAACTTCTCTGACCATGGTGTGTAATTTTAGAAATTAACCACAAAAAGAAACAAGGAAATATACCTAAATGATGAAGTCTAAACATACACTTCTAAATAACACCTGGATTACTGAAGAAATCAAAAGATAACTTAAAACTTACTTGGAAAGGGGATCCGGCGGTGGGGCAGAGGGTTAACTTACACAGCACAAAGTGCAAGGACATGCATAAGGGTCCCTGTTCGAGCCCCCAGTTCCCCACCTGCAGGCGGGTCGCCTCACAAGCAGTGAAGCAGGTCTGCAGGTATCTATCTTTCTCTCCCCCTCTCTCTTTCCCTCCTCTCTCAATTTCTCTCTGTCCTATCCAACAACATAAATGGCAACAATAGCAATAATGACAACAACAAGGGAAACAATATGGGAAAAATGACCTCCAGGAGCAGTGGGTTAAAAAAAAATTACTTGGAGAACAACAAAAATGAAGAGAAAAAATACCAGACACTGTGGAATGAGGCAAAAGCTGTCCATAAAGGGAAATTCATAGTAATATAAGCACACAATAACAAACAATGAAGAACTCAAGCTATCTATCTTCACAACTGAGTCAGCTAGGAGTAACAAAGAGACCTAAAAATGAGCAAGAGGAAGGATATAGTTAAAGTCAGAGCCAAAATTAATGAAATAGGATCCAGAAAGATGACTGAAAAGATTAATGAAACCAATCTTTGAAAGGGTAAATAAAATAAACAAACCACTGGCTAGTCTCTACTTATAAAAATAAATAGAGAAAGCTATGATAAAAATCCCCAGAGACTCACCCTACTAGGGAAAGAGAGAGGCAGACTGGGAGTATGGACCGACCAGTCAACGCCCATGTTCAGCGGGGAAGCAATTACAGAAGCCAGACCTTCCACCTTCTGAAACCCACAATGACCCTGGGTCCATGTTCCCAGAGAAATAGAGAATGGGAAAGCTATTGGGAAGGGGATGGGATATGGAGATTGGGTGGCGGAAATTGTGTGTTGTACCCCCCCATCCTATGATTTTGTTAATGTCTCCTTAAATAAATAAAAAAATAAAAAATAAAAAAAAACAATCAGAACCAAGAGAGATGGAATCACATCTAAAGATGAGGAGCCACAATAAATCATATGTGAGTATTATGAACATCTCTATGCAAATACAACACCTAGATGAAATGAATAATTTCCTATAGTCATACCAAGCTGCTAACCCTAATCCAAGAAGAAGTAGTTAGTGTAAAGAAGCCAGCCACTAGTATGGAAATTGAACTGGTAATCAGAAATCCTCTATGGAAGTCCAGGTTCATAGAGCTTTACTAATAAATTGTATAAAACTTTCAAAGATGAACTAACACTGATTCTCCTTAAATTTTTCCAGTAAATTAAGGAATGAAAGCACTCCCAAAGACATTCTATGAGGCTAACATCACACTTTGATCCTCAAAGCAGGAAAGAACTTCACCAAAAAAAGGAAACTCTAGACATATATCCCTGAGGAAAATTGATGCAAAGATTCTGAACAAGCTCTTGACAAATTGAATCCAACAACATATCAAAAGAATAATTCAGCAAGACTAAGTGGAATTTATCCCTGGGAAGTAGGGATGGTTCAGCAATTAAAAGTCAATGTAATTCACCATATCAACAAAAAGAAAAAGAAAAATCACATGGTCATATCAAATGATGCCAAAAAGACATTTGACACAATCCAACACACATTTAAGATAGACTTTCTAGAAACTAGAAATAAAAGGACCATTACTCAACACAATAGAGACTATTTATGGAAAACCACCACAGCTAACATTATTCTCAATGGTAAAAAGCTGAAAGCATTTCCCTTAAATTGGGAACCAGACAACGATGTACATTATCTTCACTATTATTCAGAATAGTCCTTGAGGTCCTCAGCACTGCAATCAGATAAAAAAAAAAAAAACAGAGATATACCTATTGAAAAGGAAGAAATGTAACTATCACTATTTGCTGACGACATGATAATATACCTAGAAAACTTCAAAGAATCTACCAAAAAAACTATTGGAAATAATTAATAAATTCAATAAAGCAGCAAGCTACAAAGTCCATACACATAGATATGTGGCATTTCTGTATTGCCTGTTTTTAGTAGTTTTTATATTTCTACCTTTTCCAACCCACATCCTTATACAAGCAAATTAACGGAAATAAGTATATCAGTGTTCTTTTTATTTTCTCAAAACATGTCAGGAACTACTTCAGCTCAGTTTCGGCTCTCCTGCTCTTAAGGTGCCTGAGTTATATCTTACTCACTTAGAGGTGATCTCAACTTTTTAAACATTTTGCAAATGTCACACAGATTTGATTGACCTGTGCTTTTAGTGCATGTGCTTCTCTGCAGCTTCCTTTTCCTGCTTGCTCTCTGCCTTCCTTCTCTTACTTCAAACTTCTTTTACTATCTAACACAAATCTTTTTTTATTCTATTACTTTATTGAGGAAGTGTGGATTTAGAGAACTTGTTATAGGTGTACATTTTTAAACTTCCTCAAAGACTCAGCATTATCTCATCCACCACCAAATTGTTTCTCTTCCCCTATGGGGCACTGGACCCCAACGCCTCTTCTCCTGACCTTTCATCGCCCCTCTTTTGTGTCTTCAGATCTGTTGCAATAGGCCATATTTTGTTAATGTTCCTTGCTGTATTTCCTTTTGCTTTGTTAACTTTTTAAAATTATTTTTATTTATTTATTGAATAGAAATAGCCAGAAATTTGGAGTGAAGGGAGTGGTAGAGAGGGAGAGAGAGAAAGAGAGAGAGAGAGAGAGAGGAAGAGAGAAAGAGAGAGAGACAGACACCTGCAACAATGCTTCACCACTTGTAAAGTTTTCCCCCTGCAAATCTGGACTAAGAGCTCGAACCTGGGTCCCTGCTCATTGTAACGTGTGCTCAACTAGATGCACCACCAACTGGCCCCTCCTTTTGCTTTGTTTATTAAATTCCCACCATAAATGAGATCATCCAATACTAATTCTTCTCCACAAGACTTAAAATGTTAATCATTCTGCATCTGGGTACCCAGATATTTCACTGTATTATAGCTTTGTTTCTTTTTTACTCCTTTTTTCCAGACCTTTTTTTATTAGAGTTTGCATTCTCACTTCCCAAGGGAACTGAAATTTTAATGAGCTACTGTAATCGAGCTAAAATATTATTTGCTTTTTCCTATACTAAGCCACATGAAGATATTTATAATTCTACAAATTGTCACTGGAAGATAAAATCTGCTTCATAAACCCAAAATGTTATTGCAGGTAGTGAAAAGTGTTCATTAGATTAAAATTAAATAGATGCTTTACTTGTGAAAATAAATTCTAATTCTGAAACTAATTGTTCTGAAAATTTTGTTTTATTCCAATTAGTCTATAGCACTTTTATTAGGCTTTTAAAAATCTGAGTATGTATAATATGATGTTATCAACAGATATTTTATATGTTTGATTTCATGTATTAGGTATTATGAAGTATCCAAATAACTAAGAGAAAAAAAGCACAAATCTATCTATACCTATCTATATATCTATATATATCTATATATCTATATCTATATCTATATCTATATCTATATCTATATCTATATCTATATCTATATCTATATCTATATCTATATCTATATCTATATCTATGTAGTTTCTTCCCAGCCTTAAGCAAAATACTGGAGTTTTTTCATTTCAGTTAGTGGGTTTAGCTGGCATATCTCTGATCTCTGTGTATATATATATATATATATATATATATATATATTGATTTTTGTCTTTTTTTTTTTTTTACCAGAGCACTGCTTAGCTCTGGTTTGTGGTAGTGCAGGGGACTGAACCTGGGACTTTGGACCCTCAGGCACAAAAGTCTCTTTGCATGATTACTGTCTTTTCTAAAGAATTACTTCAGAGTCAGGCCTAGTAGCACACCTATTTAAGCAAACACATTACAGTGCACAAGGACCCTGGTTCAAGTCCCCAGTCTCCACCTTCAGGGGGAAATCTTTATAAGTGATGAAGCAGGGCTGCAGGTGCATTTCTGTTTCTCTATCCCCTCTCCTCTCAGTTTCTGTCCCTATCCAGTATTAAATAATTTTTTTAAACATTTAAAAAATTAATAAGCAAACTGTTTTGAAAAAGAGTAACTTCTTTGTTATAAAAGCACTGAAGGGCACTTTAAGGTGGACTGTTAAGTTTTTTATTTAATTTCCTTTAAGAAGTTATCATTATTATTATTACTACAATCTTAGTAATAATAATAATGACTCTTGTTTATGGTGGTGCTAGGGACTGAACCTGGGATGGCAGGGTCTCAGGCACTAAAGTCATTGCATAACCACTATACTATCTCCCCAATCCAAAATAAATTTAAAAATTGAGATAGTTTGTACTTTTAGGTAGGAACCACTAACTGCCTTGCTTCAACATTACTATTTAAACTATTTTTCAAAATGTTCTTGAGACAGTTGACAACATAATCATGTAGTCATTTTGGGTAGTTGTCCACCCCATCCTCATTTATACCAAAATTATTTAGTGTTTTTTATGTAAGATACGGCTCCTGTGCCAAGTTTGACTGGCGGTAGAACAATTTACCTAAAAAAAATCAAAACAGCAATACCAACTGACTGACTTCTATAGTATACCAAAAGAGAAAACTCAAAGAGAAATTTGTGCTATGATTTTGGAGAAATTTGTGCCAATCATTTCCTATTTCTATACTTAAAGCAAGCCCCCACATGTGGGTAGCAAAACACACAGATTAGTGGACATGAGAAAACTCCTGTCCTGATAATGTCTCAGACTGAATTCTTCCTAATACCTAAACATCAACATTTGTCAGTCAGCCACTCTTCTGGGATAGCTTGTGACTTTATTTATACTTTTGAAAATCACTTTATTAGGGGGAAATAATGCTTTACAAGACAATAGTAAAATCCATTTTTTCTTTTATGATATGAAGCTTCTGTAGGTGAACACAAGTGAAGAAATATAAATCTTATCTTGGAAATACCAAATAGTAAATTACAAATGCAAATAGTAAACTAGAAGACTATTGACTGTAAGCAAATAGTATTATGGGCTATGTACATAATTACCATATGGCTGACATCATGAGAATAGAACAGAGTATAGCATAGGATGTAAATTCACAAGGAATTATGGGTAAGAGAGATTACTTAAGCAAGTGTCTGGTGGAAATTCAGCCTTTTCACCTTTTGCCTTTTGCCCCCTTCAACTGTTGCTGTTCCTGTCTCTTCTTCCGGAACTTGAGCAGAGCCATTTCTCCTGGGACCCACACATGTTGTAGCTGAATGCTGTCAGACAATGCTTCAGGACTGTGGCCCATGCCACATGACTGGCTGGTCTTTCCCTCTTTGCTTATTTTGCTACTGCAGTTTTTATGTACCTAATAAATCAGCCACTTTTATAAACTCCAACAAAAGCCCCCAGTAGTTTTTTTTTATGTTTTCAATAGAATACATCCAGAAATGGATGCCATTACATAACCGCAATATATATATTGCTACTGTGAATGAAATTAAAAAAGAGATTAAATACCTGTATGTTGAAAATTATGAACTACTACTAAAGGAAATAGAAGACACAAAGATATAAAAATATATTCAATGCTAATAGATTGGAATAAATAACACCATTATGATAATCAACTTACCAAGAGGAATATACTAATTCCGGGTAATTCCTATTAAAGTCACTGAATTTCTTTAAGAAAATAAAACAAAAGTGGAACCAGGCAGTAGCACATCTGGTTAAGTGCACATATTATGGTGTGCAAGGACTTGGGTTCAAGCCCCTGGTCCCTACCTGCAGGGGGAAAGCTTCTTGAGTGGTGAAGCAGGGCTGCAGGTGTCTCTCTGTTTCTCTCCCTCTCTATCTCCTCCTCCCCTCTTGATTTTTATTGCTATCTAATAATTAATTAATTAAAACAAAAGTTTGTCCAGAGCCAGAAAATATCTATATTTGTCAAATGAATCCTGAGAAAAAAATAATAAAAAACAAGACATCATAAATTCAACTTTAAATTATACTAAAGATCTATTATAATCTAAATTGTATAATAATGGAACAAAAATAAATACACTGACCAATGGAACACATTGAAAATCTAGATATATGTCCCTTACATGTAGGGACAACTAAATTATGATAAAAGCCCAAACATTGAACAGGAAAAGGAGTCTTCTCAGTAGCGGTGCTAGGAAAATTGGGTTGAAGCATGTAAAGGAATGAAACATATAGCACCATGCACAAAGACAACTCCAAATGGGTTTTGACTTTGACATTAGATGAGCAACTATAACATACATAGATCAAAACATTAGCAGAACACAATCTTTTCTTCAGAAAAATGTCAGGAGACTCAAGTCCAACAGCAAGGAAACAAGAATGCAAATATAGAAAAGAATACATTAAACTTAAAGCTTTTGCACAACAGGAATTATCACAAAAACAAAAAATACAATCTACTGAATGGGAGACTTTTACATAATATCATACAAAGGCCTAAGAATTGAATGTGTAAGTAAGTCACAAAATTAAACAAAAACATCAAAATATAGGATGGATCATAGACTACTGAGAAAAAAAATATTCAGATACCAACAGACATATGTAAAACAAAATGGATGTGGAGAGAGGAACTCTACTACATTGCTGGTAGGAATATAAACTGGTACAACCACTATGGAGAACAGTATGGAGAATCCTTTAAACAAACACAAATCTAAATGTCATATACCTCAAGAGTTCCACTACTAGGCATATACCCAAAAGATATAATAGCATTGATTTAAAGGAATATGTATACACACACACACACACACACACACACACAAATATATATATATATATATATATATATATATATATATCCATCATTTATTTTTCTTATTCCATAAACCCATCAACCTAGAAATGTAAGGGGAAAAAAAAACAGTGTCAATATTGGCAGAAAGAATGAATCACCTACTACAGGAAGATAAATAACAATAACTATCTTATAAATCATTTGTTCTGTCAATAAAATGATTTGGAAAAGAAAAAAGAAATTATGGTGTGTGTGCGTGTGTGCGTGTGCGTGAGTGTATGTCACAGTATACTACTCAGTTGTAAGAAATTATATCATTTCTCTTTTGCTAAATCCTGGATGTAACATGAAGAGATTATGGTAAATAAAATAAACCAGAAGTAAGAGGATGAACACTGGGTAACCTCAATCATAGGTAGAACCTGAGAAAAGAGAGAGAGCATATTCTCACACGTATCCATAAACTAGTGCAAAATATATACCTGAAAGCAGAAGTACACTAGAGTTTGTAGTGAGTACCCCCCCATAACACTTCCTCTCCACTATTCCAACCTTTTTGTCCATGATTGCTCAACAATTTGTTTGGCTTTGTATGTTAACTCTCTTTTCAGTCACCAGGTTCCGGATGCCATTAGGATGCTGGCCTGGCTTCCCTGGATTGAAGACCCCACCAATGTGTGCTGGAGCTCAGCTTCCCCAGAGACACAACCTACTAGGGAAAGAGAGAGGCAGACTGGGAGTATGGACCGACCACTCAACACCCATATTCAGCGGGGAAGCAATTACAGAAGCCAGACCTTCTACCTTCTGCAACCCACAATGACACTGGGTCCATGCTCCCAGAGGGATGGAAAATGGGAAAGCTATCAGGGGAGGGGGTGGGATATGGAGATTGGGTGGTGGGAATTGTGTGGAATTGTACCCCTCCTACCCTATGGTTTTGTTAATGTCTACTTTCTTAAATAAAAAATAAATTTAAAAAAATAAATAAATAAAGAGAGAAAGAAATCAGATCTTTCTATTATGCAAACAATCAGGAACTATAAATGTGAGTGAAAGACTTAGACTATTGCTTGGCACAATTCAATGTGTTTTTTAGTAGAATGTGCTTCAGGAAAACAAAAACAAAAACAAAAAATCATCCTTTGAATGTGGCATGATCTCACTCCTAGGCAGAGCTTAAGGAGCAGGAACAGAAGTGGAAACACAAAGTAAAATTTGGAAAAGTTTGATTTTGTAACAAAGTAAAGGATTCTGAGGAAGGAGGGCATGGAGAAACTTGGAGGAACCGGTGGCTTTGAGGTCCTGGTACACAATAATGGAAAAGGACCCCAGTTGGTGGTGAAAGCATTTTGCAGACACCTATCAGGAGAAGATGAGAAATTGTACCCATGTGTCAATAGCTGTAATGTAAATCATTAACTCAATAAAAAATAAAATAAGTCATCCTTCATGTGAGAGAAACCTAGCACAATGAGCTTTGTTTGGGGAGGCAGAAGTTGTCAGAGAAAGAAACATTTTTGAAAGACCAATTAAAAAATCACTTCTCAAGTGGTTTACTGTCGGGGGTGGGGGGAAGTGTCTTCCCAAGAGAGTTTATTGTTTGTCCATTAGAAGTCTTAGCATAAAATCCCACATTGGAGAGAGCTAAACAAGGGTTATATGATAGTTAAGTCCCCCTTTGGCAGTTCTTAATGTGTGCAGAGACAGCCTAATTACCACCCAAGCAGCTCCTCTACCGACTGCAGTATAACATGGAAAGAACAAAAGGACAGGGAAAGAGAAACATGTAACACAATATGTTATTTTACAATTAACTCTAGACTAACCCCTGTGCACTGTCAGCACACACACACACACACACACACACACACACACACACACACACACACACACATAGACACAGAGTTGGATCTGCAGAAGCACTAAATTAGAATTAGTTTCTTGTCTTTGCACCATCAGTGGTACTAGGCCAACTTCACATCCTCTAAAATGAAAACCTGGCTCCCTGAAGTAGGGCACCAAAGTAAAAATCTCTGGGTTGAGGATGAGGGCGGAAGTTCAGCTTCACTGAACTTCCTATTAATTTGTAGTCATATAAATCACTAATTAATATGATAAGGGAAAAATTAGTTGAATGTTTCAAACATTTTAATGCACAGACCATAGGCTCAGCCACTGGTATGTTGACTCTCTTAAAAGCTTAGACCAAAGGTTTCCTTTCATAGTATTCTCTAATTCCATCCCAGGTGGTTCACTTTCTAACAAAGTCCCAAAACCTAGATATACACCAGTTTCTGTGAGAGAGAGCATATGTTCACATGTATCCGTAAACTACTGCAAAATATATACCTGAAAGCAGAAGTACACTAGAGTTTGCAGTGAGTACCCCCCCCCCCAACACTTCCTCTCCACCATTCCAACCTTTGTGTCCATGATTGCTCAACAATTTGTTTGGCTTTGTATGTTAACTCTCTTTTCAGTCACCAGGTTCCGGATGCCATCAGGATGCTGGCCAGGCTTCCCTGGACTGAAGACCCCACCAATGTGTCCTGGAGCTCAGCTTCCCCAGAGACCCACCCTACTAGGGAAAGAGAGAGGCAGACTGGGAGTATGGACCGACCAGTCAACGCCCATGTTCAGCGGGGAAGCAATTACAGAAGCCAAACCTTCCACCTTCTGCAACCCACAATGACCCTGGGTCCATGCTCCCAGAGGGATAGAGAATGGGAAAGCTATCAGGGGAGGGAGTGGGATTTGGAGATTGGGTGGTGAGAAGTGTGTGGAGTTGTACCCCTCCTACCCTATGGTTTTGTTAATTTATCCTTTCTTAAATAAAAAAATTTTTTAAAAAAGCTTAGACCAGGGAAAACAGAAGCAACCGGTGGCACAACTATATACAAATAATCTCAAGAGACATAAATTATGGTGATGTTGTATTTGATACAGCAAATCCTAACAAAGGGATTTTTCAAGGTTAATCCAATTGCCAAATAATGTGATTATAGCAATAACTATCTATTGTCTTCTTAAATCCTAAGACAGCAGGAACCTCCCACTTCCTCTATAGAGCCTGTATTTCCCCCAGTCTTGGAACCTCTGGGGTGGGGCTCACTTTCCTGCATGCTTCTCTCAATTCATACCAAATGATATTGCATCCACCGATCCCAACCTAATCAACACAACAAGTACCACCTCAGCATGCTTCACTTCAGACTGTGCCCAGAGATGTCAGGTGTGGAATGTCAACCCTTCAGCCTCATTACTCGGGTGAGACCTCTCCTTTCATAGGATTCTTTAATTCCATTCCAGGTGGTTCACTTCCTAACAAAGTCCCAAAACCTAGATATAGAGCAGGTCCCATGAGATAGAGCATATGTTCACATGTACTCACAAATTAGGGAAAAATATATACCTGAAAGCAAAAGTACACAATAGTCTGCCATGAGTCAGTATAAAGTTCATAGTGAAATAGTGTCTCCTTAGACTTAGATGCCCTCCTCACCTACTTCCTATTACACTTCCCTCACTTGCTCCAAAGCTAATCTTATCAAAGCAAGGAGTGCAAAAGCTGAATAAGGGCAAGAGACTGCCAGCTATCTACAAAACAAAGATCCCCCAACTCTTCATCTGCACTATTTCAGCCTTTAGGTTCATGTTTAGTCAACAACTTGTTTGGCTTTATATGTTAACCCTCTTTACAGCCACCAGGCTCCAGATGCCACCATGATGCCAACTAGACTTCCCTGGACAGACAACCCCACCAATGTGTCCTTCCCCAGAGCCCCCACCCTACTAGGGAAAGAGAGAGACAGGCTGGGAGTATGGATCAACCTGTCAATGCCCAGGTTCAGCGGGGAAGCAATTACAGAAGCCAGACCTTCCACCTTCTGCACCCCATAATGACCCTGGGTTCATACTCCCAGAGGGATAATAATAGGAAAGCTATCAGGGGAGGGGATGTGATATGGAGTTCTGGTGGTGGGAACTGTGCGGAGTTTTACCTCTCTTATCCTATGGTTTTGTCATTATTTCCTTTTTAGAAAGAAAGAAGAAAGAAAGAAAGAAAGAAAGAAAGAGGGAGAGAAAGAAAGAGAGAAAGAAAGAAAGAAAACCTGGCTCCCAAGGCCCTCAATAATCAGAGCACTAGGTAGTTCATAAAACTGGGGGAAAATTAAAGATATCCTTCTATTGCTATTTGTGGTGCTATTTTATGACATAAATTTCAGTGTTCAACAGAAATGCAAATGTTAGAAATTTGAGCTTACAAAAACTTACATCTGACTTTAATTATAGCTATGAATTTTCCACCCACCCAGAAAAAAAGACATTCATTGGCATTAATTAGATAATTTTATCAGAATGCAGGTCCAATGCTGACAAGTTTATCCATGTTGGTTGATTGAGTAAAAACTTCATTGCAATGTAGATTAAAGTTGTTTGTATACTTAAATTATCAGTAAAGAATAAAAATAAAAAGATATAAATGTAAGATAAAATACAATTCATTATTATTTTCAGTTTCTAACAAAAAGAATTAAATTCTTTGAAAAAATTTTGTTTATAGTACTTTTCAGAAAGGAGACCAGTTGTAAAATTAATATACCAAGAAAAAGTATTTGGTGCTCATAGATGTATAGTTTATGTATACAGATATAATTAATAATCTATAAGAGTAACAACAACATTTATTAGTACTTTAGATACTAAGAAACTATATTAAGTAAACCAAAGTATGTCATAACTTAAATGGTATTTCACACTACTAATTACAGACACTAAAGATATTTATTCTTGTATACATTTTTCTACATTAACATCATATTTCCATATCCAGTGACACAGATTTTAAGAGAAAGCTGAAATTGGTCCTGACCCAGGAGTTGAAGGAGACAAAATAAGATTGGCAGGATCAACCAAGTGGACTAGTTAACATGTGGCACGTCTGAGCTGTAACAGTGTCTGATACCCCTGTGCCAACTAAGCATAAAAAACTGATTATTAAATAATTTGTTCTTCTTTTTATCTTAATACTTTTTAGCCATCAAGTTGCAGATGCTATCATGCCAACCTGACTCTGACTTCCCAGGGCAGATGACCTTAGTCAGTGTGTCTTGGAACCCCCTTCTCTCCAGAGTCCTACTCCACCACGGAAAGGTAGAAACAGGCTGGGAGTATCTATGGGCCTGCCAATGCCCATGTCTAATGAAGAAGTAATTACAGAAGCTAGAGCTCTCACCTTCTGTACCCCATCATGATGACCCTGGGTCCATACTCCCAGAGAGATAAAGAACAGGAAAGTGGGGGAGATGGGATGATGAATTCTGGTGGTGGAAATTGTGTGGAATTGTGCCCCTCTTATCGGTCATTATTAAAATCAATAAAAAAATAAGTAAATAAATACAAACTGTCTCTTCCAGTTCAAGCTAAAACTGGAATGATTAAAGGAATTCTAGAAATGTACTCATAAATCAGCTATGCTGATACAATAAAAATTAGTTACAATCATAAAAATTCAACCTTTTCAAAAATAGGAAATCATACAGCTATGAGAATATAAAAGTATTGCCCTTATTAAAGATTTTTTATCTTAATTGAATAATTAATTTTTTATTTTAAATGTAGTTCTTCAACACTGTTGTCACTGAGGTATAATCTTATATCTCAAAAATAAGTGCCAGCTTATCTTTCTGATCCACTATCAAACAGTGATCTCTCTCCATAGCAGTGCACTGTTTCCAGCCCCTTTCATACTACTTCTGCCTCTCATCCCCACTTTTGAGACTTTGAATTCTTAAACCTACTGACATCGATCACAGTTTGTTAATGATGTACCTTGCGTCTTCCCTTTCTTTGTTTCTTAAATCACATGTATGTGCTAGGTCATCAGATATTTGTCCTCTTCCTGCCTCATTTCACATAACATGATTCTCTTTATTTATTTGTTTTCATAAGAATGGGCAGAAAAAAAGAGATGGAAAGAGGAAGATAGAGACTAGGAGAGCAGTGCTCAGTACCGGCATATGGTAGTATTGGTGACTGAACCTGAGACCTCTAGTCTTTAGGCAAACAAATCTGATGGACCACTGTAGTGATATCTCTCTCCCTGGTCCAGTAGAAATCTCTAGATATGACATTAAATGCAAAAAAAAAAAAAAAGTAAGTTAAAGACTTTGATTTTAAATCTCAAAAAAAAAGTTTTTAAGTCTATTTAAACAGTAACGAGATGTAATAAAACAAAATAGGTAAAAATTAAGAAAACAATTACAATATAACAGTGGACAGTCTAATGTTCTACCAGTTGAGTCATCTTCTCAGCCATGCAATTTGGTGATAAACAAGTGGGTAATCTATTTAATAGAGTTTTTTTCCAAATTAATAAAAAAATAACTCAAATTTAAGTGTATATAAGTGATAATTCTATTTATTAAAAGAAAAAAATTTCTGAAACACATTTGAACATAATATTCCACTGAAAAACCAATACGAGGTAGCTTTTCACAGTTTATTGGCATAGGTATGAAAGTGCATATGCTATTGAGAAAAATATTAAGCAATTGACAATTCAGTGTATTCACATACATACATTGATTCATGTGTTAATTTTATTAATTTACCCAGAGAAATTAATACATCACAGTATAACTACCATAGTAAACTTAATACAAGAAAGACACTTAATAAATCTTTTTAGATGGAAATATAAAAATAATTTTCCTATAAGAATGTTTTTGATACACAAGTAGAACCTGAACTGGAGTTGGCGTATTGCACCAAAGTAAAAGACTCTGGGGGGCGGAGGGGGAGAATACAGGTCCAAAAAAAGGATGACAAGGGACCTAGTGGGGGTTGTATTGTTATAGGGAAAACTGGGAAATGTGCATGCACAAACTATTATACTTACTGCCTATTGTAAAAAATTAATTCCTTGGGAGTCAGGCGGTAGTGCAGCAGGTTAAGCGCACGTGACACAAAACGCAAGGACTGACCAGTGTAAGGATCCCAGTTCGAGCCGCCGGCTCTCCACCTGCAGGAGAGTCGCTTCACAGGTGGTGAAGCAGGTTTGCAGGTGTCTGTCTTTCTCCCCCTCTCTGTCTTCCTCTCCTCATTCCATTTCTCTCTGTCCTATCCAACAATGACAACATCAACAACAACAACAATAATAACTACAACAATAAAACAGCAAGGGCAACAAAAGGGAATAAATAAATAAATAAATATTTTTTAAAAATTAATTCCTCAATAAAGAAATTTTAAAAAAAGAATGTTTTTGATAACAAAAAAATGTAAAATGTTAAAGTATCCTAGAATAAGGCATTACTTAAATTGCTATATATATATATACACCATAAAACACCATATTGCCATTAACTATTTTTATTTTAAAAGTAGAACTTTATATGTGGGGACCAGGTGATGGCATACCTGGTTGAGTGCACATGTTTCAATGAGCAAGGACCTGGTCCCCACCTGCAGAGGGGAAGCTTCACAAGTGGTGAAGCCGATCTGCAGGTGTCTCTCTTTATCTCTCCCTCTATATATCCCCTTCCTCTTGATTTCTGGCTGTCTATCAAATAAATAAAGATAACGATTTTAAGTAGTACTTTATATGCTACATATAAGTAAATAAAAGCAGTTTTGTCATATATATATATTTCATATATATCCATGCACATAAAAAAGCAGTGTAAGTATATATTTATTGGTAGAATTATCATATTTTCAGTGAATATGTATTATTATTGCATTAGAAGAAATGTTATTTTTAAGTATTTTTAAGAGCCTTGAAAACATAGTAAAATTTAACTTTCCTCTTCATCTCTGCTGTATCTGTACAACATGAATATATATATACACACACACATATTCATTCAATATTAAAGAGAGAAGTTTTCATTTAGTCTAAAGGATTGGATAACCTTACTGAGAGAAGTGGCATTTGAGATAAGTCTTAAAGGAAGGGCAGAATTAAGGAAGAAGTTGAAATGGAGAAAGAGGTGCAGTGGTCTTTAGTAGAGTGAAAGACTTTGGTGGATGGTGAGGTAGCATATTTGGAGGAGCTATTAAGGTGGATTCTTTAAAAATGGTCTCCTTGGGGCCAGGCGGTAGTGCAGGGGGTTAAATGTACATGGTGCAAAGCACAAGGACCAGAGTGATGATCCCGCTTGGAGGCCCCAGCTCCCCACCTGCAGGGGGGCCGTTTCACAGGCGGTGAAGCAGGTCTGCGGGTGTCTGTCTTTCTCTCCCCCTCTCTTTCTTCCCTCCCCTCTCAATTTCGCTCTGTCTTATCCAACAACAATGACAGCAATAACAACAACAAAGATGAACAACAAGGGCAACAAAAGGGAAAAAATAGCTTCCAAGAGCAGTGGATTTGTAGTGCAGGCACCAAGCCCCAGAGATAACCTTAGAGACAAAATAAAAATAAAAATAAATATCTCGTAAACCAACATTTTGGTTTTTTTATTATTATTATTTTTATTTAAGAAAGGATAAATTAACAACTCCATAGGGTAGGAGGGGTACAACTCCACACAATTCCCACCACCCAATCTCCATATCCCACCCCCTCCCCTGATAGCTTTCCCATTCTCTATCCCTCTGGGAGCATGGACCCAGGGTAGTTGTGGGTTGCAGAAGGTGGAAGGTCTGGCTTCTGTAATTGCTTCCCTGCTGAACATGGGCGTTGACTGGTTGGTCCATACTCCCAGTCTGCCTCTCTCTTTCCCTAGTAGGGTGGGTCTCTGGGGAAGCAGAGCTCCAGGACATATTGGTGGGGTCTTCAGTCCAGAGAAGCCTGGCCAGCATCCTGATGGCATCTGAAACCTGGTGACTGAAAAGAGAGTTAACATCCAAAGCCAAACAAATTGTTGAGTAATCATGGGCCCAAAGCTTGGAATAGTGGAGAGGAAGTGTTAGGGAGGTACTCACTACAAACTCTAGTGTACTTCTGCTTTCAGGTATATATTTTGTACTAGTTTATGGATACGTGTGAACATATGCTCTCTCTCACAGAAACTGGTGTATATAACTGGTTTTGGGTCTTTGTTAGAAAGTGAACCACCTGGGATGGAATTAGAGAATACTATGAAAGGAAAGGTCTCACCCGAGTAGTGAAGCTGAAGGGTTGTCATTCCACACGTGAAGTCTCTGGACACAGTCTGAGCTGAAGTATGTTGAGGTGGCAATCGTTGTGTTGATTAGGTTGTGATCGGCAGATGCAATATTATTGGATATGGATTGGGAAAGGCATATGGGAAAGTGGGCCCTATCCAATGGTTCCAGGACTGGGGGAAGTAGAGGCTCTATATTGGAGATGTGAGGTTCCTGCTGTCTTAGGGTTCAAAAAGACAATGGATAGTTAATGTTATCATCACATTATTTGGTAATTGGGTTAACTTTGAAAAAAGCAAATGACCCCATCCAAAAATGGGCAGAGGATATGCACAAAACATTCACTTCAGAGGAGACCCAAAAGGCTAACAAACATATGAAAAACTGCTCTAGGTCACTGATTGTCAGAGAAATGCAAATTAAGACAACACTAAGATACCACCTCACTCCTGTAAGAATGGTATACATCAAAAAGGACAGCAGCAACAAATGCTGGAGAGGCTGTGGGGTCAGAGGAACCCTTTTGCACTGCTGGTGGGAATGTAAATTGGCCCAGCCTCTGTGGAGAGCAGTCTGGAAAACTCTCACAAGGCTAGACATGGACCTTCCATATGATCCAGTAATTCCTCTCCTGGGATTATACCCCAAGGACTCCATAACACCTAACCAAAAAGAGGTGTGTACTCCTATGTTCATAGCAGCACAATTCATAATAGCTAAAACCTGGAAGCAACCCAGGTGCCCAAAAACAGATGAGTGGCTGAGAAAGCTGTGGTATATATACACAATGGAATATGCAGCTATCAAGAACAATGAACCCACTGTCTCTGGCCCATCTTGGTCAGAGCTACAAGGAATTATGTTAAGTGAGCTAAGTCAGAAAGATAAAGATGAGTATGGGATGATCCCACTCATCAACAGAAGTTGAGTAAGAAGATCTGAAAGGGAAACTAAAAGCAGGACCTGACCAAATTGTAAGTAGGGCACCAAAGTAAAAACCCTGTGGTGAGGGGTAGACATGCAGCTTCCTGGGACAGTGGGGGGTGGGAGTGGGTGAGAGGGATGAGTCACAGTCTTTCGGTGGTGGGAATGGTGTTTATGTACACTCCTAGTAAAGTGTAATCATATAAATCACTAGTTAATTAATATGAGAGGAGGAAAATTAATTGTATGTCTTGAAGTTTTTAAAACACAGACTGAGTCTTTTTAATATATAGGCTGTGTATTTGATATGCTGACTCTCTCAAAAGCCTAGACCAAGTAGATCAGAAGCAACCAGTGGCACAGCTATATACAAGATACTGGGTACTGTACAGCAAACCCTAACAACATTTTGGTTTTTAAGGCAAGAAATAAAAGTTACAGCAGGCAAGAAATACCAAGGTGCTTGTAGAGGAAGTGATGAGCTCAGTTGGAGAAAGAGGACAGAGTTTAAATTGTGTGTTATCCATGAACTTGAAAGGTAGATTGAAATAAAAATAATGATAGGTAGACTCCTCCATCCAGATGAAGAGTTTGAAGTTAACAGTAAGGACCCACCAGCTGCTTAAGTAGGCACAACACCTTGGAAATGTTTTTGCTCTGAATTCAGGGCCATGTGCCTCAAGCATTATAAAATACTCTGATCCTGAAATTCTTTTCTTACTCTTTCTCTCTCTCCTCCCGTCTTTTTCACTCTTTCCTTCTCTGCCTCCCTTCCCTTTTGAATTTCTTCTCCCTAGGAAGGAATCATGTTAAGTGAGATAAGCCAGAATGAGAAGGACGAACATTATATGTTATCATTCATAGACATAAGTTGAGAAATGAGACTAGAAAGGGGAAACAGAGAGTAGAACTTGGACTGTGTTTGGTGTATGGCAACAAAGCAAAGAACTCCAGGGAGGAAAGGGGCTTTCATGTCCCGGTGTGATGGTGGAGGAAGACCTAGTCTGGAAGTGAAAGTTTTGCAGAAAATTGAAAATTGCTTTCTGTTTTTGTTTTTCCACCAAGGGAATGAGAATTGTATACATATATCAACAACTGTATTTACTGTAAACCATTAATCCCCCAATAAAAAATTTTAAAGCCTCTAAGAGCAGTGGATTCATTCTGCAGGTGCTGAGCCACAGTGATAACATATGGACTGAAATGACCAATTACTCCAGGTCAAAGAAGAATTTGCAGCATTTCTTTTAAAAAGATGTACTTATAAAACAACAAGGGCAATAAAATGGAATAAATAAATAAATAAATATTAACAAAATTACTTTTTAAAAAGGTGTATTTATGAGAGAGAAAGAAAGAGGAAGAGGAGACACAGAATCTGAGCATCACTTTTGTATATGAAGAACTAGGGACTTAATTTGAATTTCGTGTTTGCAAGTTCTTTATTCTAAGCACTGCATAATTTCTAGAGTCTCTCATGATGCTTTAATAATAATAATAATAATGACAATAATAATAATATATTATCATATTATATGTATAATATGAATTAAAGGCAGAAATTAAGAGGGAAGTGGAAATAGAAAGAGACATGATCGCATTGAATCACTGTGAGGCTTACTCCTGCAGGTGGAAACTGGGAGCTTGAACCCAGGTCTTCATAAATGTAGCATGCACGCTCTGTTGGGTACATCACCACCAGGTCCTTCTGGTGCCTTTAAAAATAACAAAATTATACATAGTGCATTATCTATTTTCATGGAACGTAGTTTTTATTTATTATTGGATAGAGAAAGAGAGAAATTGAGGGGGTGGATGATACATACATACATATATATGGAGAGAGAGAGAGAGACCTGCAGCCCTGCTTCTCCTCTCATAAAGCTATCCCTCTGCAGGGACATGAACCTGCATCCTTGCATATGGTAATATGTGTGCTTAACCAGATGTTAAGCATACCACCACCTGGCCCTTCATGGAGCCTACTGATTCAACAAACAAAATCATCCCCAAATTTACACTGACCTTTGGAAAGAATTCTCAAAGACATGTTTTTTGCCATTACAGCCAGTTTTTTTGTGAAAAGATAGGCAATTTAGTTTGCTATTATTGCACAAACGTTGCCAGTGAATACTAAATATTTATCCTAGTGACCTGACACTTAACAAAGGTATGTATTGTGTTTTCATGATTCAGTGTAAGATGATTCTATTACCAAATGTATAATGTTTTCAATTTTAATTAGGAAAAAGAGTGTTTTATTATTTATTATATACTTCATCATCCCAAATTCTCAAGGTAAATTTTTTCTTTCCTCCTTCTCCAGTCTAATCTTATCTATAGCATTTATTAGTTTCTCTCAGCTTTTTTTTTTCAGGTCAGCTAATGTAAAATGCTAGCAAACTTTTGTAAAAGACATGAATAACTGTCTGAAATATTTACTTTTTACATTAATAATGTCTTTTCCAAATAGAATTTGATACTCAAGGAGCTTAAAGGAATCATGTTAAGTGAGACAAACCAGAAAGAGAAGGATGACTATGGATGATCCCACTCATGGACAGAAGTTGAGAAATAAGAACAAAAGGGGAAAAAAACAAAGCAGAACTTGAACTGGGTTTTGTGTATTACACCAAAGTAAAGGACTCTGGGGAGGTGGTATTCAGGTTCTGGTGCAAGATGGTAGAAGAGGAAACTGAGAAATTGTACACATGTACCAACAACCATGTTTATTTTCTACTGTAAACTATTAATCGCCCCCAGTAAAAATAAATAAATAAACAAAAAGAAAGAAAGAAAATGACACAAATCATTGAATAAAGAAAACATTCCAATCCCTGGTCCAGTCCAGATAAAGTTATTTCTACCAGACCAGACACATAGACCAGCTTTTCTGAATGTCTGTAAACTGAGGCAAATTCTAGTACAATAAGAAAATCTGGTCATAAATTAAGCTGTTTGGAAATCTGCTGTCACAGAACATGCATCAAAGTTCATGTAGCCATGAATATGCGCTTAACCCTATAAATCACTGACTTCACATTGCTTATGGCGAATCAGATACCTATTCTGCAAATACCATAATTGTTTGAATGTTAAAAAATACATGTTTTAGTTTTTCTACTTTTATCATTGCTGGGGCTTCACCATACCTACCCAACTTTTTTTAGACAGAAAAAGAGAGACAGGTAACAGGGAAAAGTACAGTGGGCCCTGGTCTCTCACCTGGGTAGTGGGCCTGAGAATGTAGGCACACTGTCCAGAGAAGCTACCTTGCTGAATCTAAAAATATGTAGATTTTAGATGTGTGAACCCATAAGGTATTTCGGTAGCAGAAGTTATAGAAGTTTTTTGCTGGGATTGTGAACTCATTTTTCCAGCTTTTTTGCTTTGCTGTCCTGCTTTCCAGAGCTTGATGCTTCTCATTCAACAAGAAAGGGTGGGGGGATATATTTCATTTACCAAAAAAAAAAAAAAAAAAAAAAAAAAGAGTTGGATTTAGCTCTGTAATTTGTAAATATTTATACATATTTTCAAAGAATACATGGGCTTAACTACATTTTTTCCTGATTACTTATATGGATAATCTATCATGCTAGATCTCACATCTTGTATTTTCACAATAAAACGTTCAGATGAGAAGGTGATAACCCAAACAGCCTGCCAGAAAATCACCAGATACTTGGAAAAAAATAGAATCTGAAGGAAGATATATATAATCTATAAAATTGGTACACATTTAATCTGAAGGCTAGTTACTACTTAACTTTGAGAATTTCTGTTCAAAGATGAATTTCAATTCAGATTTTTCTGGAGTTATTAAATGGTTTAACAAATGACCAATTGAAGTGGAGTGACCCTACCCCACTTTTCTTCCACCTTCACTTAATGGCAAGTGGGACATGAAAACATTCGTTGTTCTGTGTCGTATTCAAAGATGACACTACTGACAGTGATTGCTCTACTCTCTGTGTGAGTGAGAAGCCCAATATGGTACCAGGAATCCTTCCTGTAGTTTGCACATACAAGTTTCATTGGGAAATTTGTAGCTGCAGCTGCTTTTAACAGAGCCTGCTATTGTTTATATCACTGCCTCCAAAATACAAAATGCGCCGTTGCTAGGAATGAACCACTTCATTTCCTGACAATTGTAAGCCAGCTTGTTGTCTCTGTTGTTCTAGCCCAGATGTTTCTTTCCCGCCATGGCTATGCTGCTTGACGTGTTTTCTTATTCAAAGGTAAACAAGTAGTTAATTTTCAATTTTTTTATATCTTTGGTTGAGAATTGTGCCTATAGTAAAAAAAAGTGAACTGATTCTAAGTATTTATTCTGTGCTAGATAGCTGTGATAACACGAACACAGAACACAAACATAAGGCTTAAGCTCTGCCAGGAGACTTTACCAAGTAGACAGAACTTCCAAAATAGTGCAAATTAACGAGTGACCAAGTTAGGGTATATATGTTAACTATAAGGAGATACTATTTCAAGTGTGGTTGTGAGACCATATTTTATGAAACACATTGCATTTGGAAAAGGATGATCAGAAACTACGCTTTAAATACAGAAAATAGGGAGTTGGGTGGTAGCGCAGCAGGTTAAGCACACGTGGTGCAAAGCGCTAGGAGCAGTGTGTAAGTATCCTGTTTTGAGCCCCTGGCTCCCCACCTGCAGGGGAAATCACTTCACAGGCGGTGAAGCAGGTCTGCAAACATCTCTCTGTCTCTCTTCCTCTCTATCTCCCCCTTCTATCTCAATTTCTCTCTGTCTCTATCCACGAATAAATATTTTAAAAAACTGGACTAAAAAAGCAATCAGTCTATGAACATGATGAGAAAGCCTGATATTGGAAATAGCTGTGTGATACTGAGCAAAGAATTAACCTCTCAGAATCTCAGCTTATTTATTTATTATCATTGCTGAGGCATCGCCATATTAGGGTGGCTTTTCTTAAGACAGCAAGAGAGAGATGAAGGAACAGAGACAGAGGAAAAGAGGGAAAGAAACCATAGCACTAAATCTTCCCCCCCAGTGTGACTGGAGCCAGACTCTAATTGCACACATAACAAAACAGGTACACCATCTTGATGAGCTGTCATGCCTAGCCAGCAGAGCCTCAGCCTCACTGTCTTAAAAAAAATTCTTTAAAGATTCACTTACTTATTTTATCATGAAAGGGGCCAGAGAATGTCTCTGGCAAATGCAGTTTCAGGGATCAAACTCAGGACCTAAGTTATATTATTCCTACAGTTGGAGCCCAATCCCTAGCCACTGGATCTTGATTTTTAAATCTGTATATTAAGAGAACTTGGGCCTGGGCAGTAGCACACCTGGTTAAGTACACCTGTTACCATGCACAAGGACCTGGGTTCAAGCCCTCTGTTAGCCCCTCACCCACCCACCCCACCCCCACAGAGGGAAAGCTTCACAAGTAGTAAAGTTTTAGAGCAAGTCTCTCTCCCTCCCTCTCTCTCTCTCTCTATCTCCACAATTTCACTCTATCCAATAAATTATTTTTTTTCAAAAAGAGCTAGAATAAAAATGGTTCTCAGCATCTGGATCCAGACATACTTAGAAAATTATAAAGGGCAATTATGGCTCCCACACAAATTTGAAACAAGATGATATTATTCTAAAAGTTCTCTCCATGGATGCCTGATGCTACTACACATGAAACCTGCCTGAAAATGCCCACACATCTTTAATTGTCCCATAACTGAAAAGGATTTTTTTATTATTATTATTATCTTAACCCAGAAGCCAATTTTATTTTTTTCAATAGAAAGTATCTTTATCCCATTTAGTATAATTGTTTTCCCTATAAAACAACACCTTGTGATATTTGAAATGCCAACAAGACACATCTTTATCACTACAATTTACATTGTCACACTCTTCGAGAGGCCAGATGTTTACAAACAGTCATGCTTAATAAAAATGTAGTATTATTTCAAAATGGTACTATAAAGAAAATAGTGGCAATGTCTACTTACTTCAAATTCAAGCTTATTCGTTCCGAATTGGAGCAACTTCATAGTGCACTTTAGTGTAATTGTTCCTAATTTGTCATATTTGGAGAGGTATAGAGCTTTATTCGGAATTAGTTTCCCCTCTTTCCTTCTTACTTTAGATAGGATTATTTATTGAAATATTCAACAATATGTGCTGGTAGAAAAAAATATGCATTTTATTTCAGCTAGTAAGGTGGACAATGCAAACTGTAATTCAAAGCATTACTGTGTCTGCTGACATTGAGAATCATTGAGTGAGAGAATCTTGACCTTTCCAAACATTTGGTTTCCTTATGATGTGAAAGAGTTCAGAACTCGAATTCGCCTAGGGAACTCTCAGAAACTCAATGCAGTTTTTAAACAGATGCAATCATAGTTTCGTAAATGACTTCTTAATGGACTGAAAAAGCAATAGCAAAGCAAATCCATCTTTTACTAATAGATCCTATTTACCCTTAGAATATATACCTTTAATAAATATAAACATGACATCCCTGGTATTTTCCATGAAATTCTCACCAAAAGCAAAGGACTTTTCCCTTAACTCTTCAAAAGCAAACCTCTGGTACCCAGTATCTGCTAAAAATCTCATTCATCTGATTAACTTTGCATGGCATTTGAAATAATAAGATCCATCTTATTCTTTTTCCATTTTTATCCTGCAGCTTACACGGCAAAGTTATTTTTCACCATGTCTCCAGTTGAGCAAACACTGATTTAAGGCTTTACACTTTCCTTGTATCTTAGAATCTTCCCCCCAAACACCTCTAAAAAAATCTGGTGGGGGTGGGGGCTGGGTGGATGCACACCTGGTTAAGCACAAATTGAACTATGCTCAAGGTTCCAGGTTTGAGCTTCGGATCCTCACAGTAGGTACAATTCACAAATGGTAAAGCAGGTCTGCAGGTGTTTGTCTTTCTCTCTCCCTTTCAATCTCTCCCTCCCCTCTCAGTTTCAATCTGTCATATTGAATAAAATGGAAAGGGGAGGGAGGAAAAGAAAAAAATGGCTGCCAGGAGTGGTGGGTTCACACTGAGCCCCAGTGATAACCCTGGAGACAAAGAAGAAGAAAGGAAGGAAAGAAGGAAAGAAGAAAGCAAGGAAGGAAGGAAGGAAGGAAGGAAGGAAGGAAGGAAGGAAGGAAGGAAGGAAGGAAGGGAGGGAGGGAGGAAGGAAGGAAGGGAGGGAGGGAGGGAGGGAGGGCGGAAAGAAGGAAGGAAGGAAAGAAGGGAGGGAGGGAGGGAGAGAAGGGAAAAGGGAGGAAAGCAGGAAAAGAAGAGATGGAAGGAAAAGAAGAGAAGAGAAGAGATGTGAAGAGAAGAGAAGAGAAGAGAAGAGAAGAGAAGAGAAGAGAAGAGAAGAGAAGAGAAGAAAGAAAAGAAAAAGAAACAAGGCAAGTAGTGGGTACAGGAATAATGTTGAGCTTCAGCTGTAGGAAGACTTCTGCTTTCTTTGCCAGCTGTAGGATGTTTGTTGGGGCCCCTGGGAGATGCTCTACTAATGAGTTACAGGCTGCTTCATCTACCAAGAGCTTTGACTATCAGCCCGATCTTTCTAAGTTCCTAACCTCATGTTTCCTTTTTCCTCCTACTAGATGTCCTTCTGGGAGACACTGGATATAGGGATGAAACATTCTAATCCTGGGGCCTGCAATCTTGTCAGTGTGTACAACCCAGGGGTCTGTTGCTTTGTTTATCTTTCCTACTTGTCTGGTGGGAGGTTTGGCTAAATAGGAAGGATTCAGATTAAGAGTCTTGGAAAAATATCTGAGTGACTTGTTGTTGTTTTAAATTCCAGTCATTAATAATAGAGGGTTCAAACTGTCTTATTTGAAAAAGAAATCGGGTGCTTTGAATGTAATGATTACTACTCTGACTATAAACTAGATTTTCATTTTCTTTTACGTTCTTTTAGAACTGCAACTAAAATCAATTAGTGACTGCTTCCTGAAAATTGAGATGAGAAGTCAAAAGAGTGAAAATGTCCGTGTTAAAAAAGCAAAAACATTTTTTCTAAAGTTGAATCTCATTGATTCTCTGTTAAGTCTTGCTTTGTTTTAAACAGACTAAACAAGCTGAAGGAAGAAGAATTTGGAGATGAAAATTTTGTGATTACTTTTTCAAAATGGAAACTTTATTTTACATGATGATCTATGTTACACAGAATCTCACCCAAGTCAGATATAGTTTTATATCAACACATTCTGAATAGAGATGAAACAAATGTCCCTCTATTGTAACTTAATGTTATGAAACTTGGTTACAGTGCCCTATCAGGCTTAGATGGGCTTGCCAGTTCCATTCCCAGACAATAATAACTAGAACTAGAGTGATTCTTGATCCTTGATGTGACTACTTCTCTTCCTGAACACAGAAACCTCAAAGGAGGTCTTGGTGAGGCAGGACAGGGACACTGGTGAATAATTTTAGTCTCTGTGGAGCTGTTTCATTGTTGAGCTTTGTCAGTGTTGTGGTGACATGTGTGCTATATGCAGGGAGCGCCCAAGTTTCAAAGGGTGTAACCACAGCCTGTGTTATCTTACACCACTTAAATCTGTGCAAATTCAGATGCTCTCTGACAAGACCTTACCATTAGAATGGGAAGTTCAAAAGTACAGTGTAGTTTAGATTGACTGTTCAATAATAAACATCCCTGTAAAAGAAAAAGTCATAAGCAATTGATAAATATGCTAGTCCTGAGGACAGAATACTAACCTTTGTCATTTATGAGATACCATTTATCTATCAACTCTAATATACTTTCTTCCATCTATTCATTCCCTCTTATCCTGTGAGATAGTTGATTATTATCATTACATCTTTGTTAGCCTGAACTCTAGACTCTGCAATAAAGGTCTTGTTAAATAAAATAGCACAATTTGTCATGCACTGGAATTTGCCTAATTCACAGAGACTCTAAAATTAAACACATAATTGAGGTTATTCTTTGTCTAAACATTATCCACAGTCATAAAATAAGGAACAAAGTACCAGGACTCTAACAGTGTCATTTAAACCAAAATACTACAATTATTATACAGTTTAAAACACTTCTTGGGTAGATAGTCTATTATATCTGTACTAAGCCATAGCAATGGTTAAATAACCAGTACTCACTGCTAATCTCTAGAGTGGTTTATGAATCACACAAGGTGTAGTCAGTTAAGCTAACTTAGAAATCAGTGTTAGAAATCATTCTTCAGCCACACTGTAATCATTCAGTATTTTCAACAGTTCTACAGACACTCTGTTCTTGACAGGTTTTTTTTCCCCCCAATAAGATAAGCATTCCTTAAAGAGTAGCTTGAGAGAAAATTAAAAAGCATTTAGAAAAACATTTCCCCAAGCATGACTTTCCATTAAGATAAAGATTTCTTTCTTGAGAAGTTTTTAAGTGAACTGAGCCAGCATTGTTCATTGGCTAGTCAAAACACTTGCACACCAGTATATTCTTTTGAAGTAACACATAACAAATAGCACTTCATGCTGCATGTGTCCACTAAGAAGCCCTAACTCTGAATATTTTGTCTGTTTAACACCAGGTCTTACATTTTATTATGGAAACAATTTTAAGAGAAAGTAGTATTGAGATCCATTGGTGGTCTAAAATATAGTTCTGGTGACATGTTCAGTGATTCCAGTTGGTGATTATCTTTGATATGCTATCACTTGGTTCATTCATACTTTTAAAGAAGTTGATTTTTAAAAGAAAAAAAATGATAGTTAAAAACGGTGTCTGTGAGAGGTGATTCACTGGTTCTTAATGGTATGGAAACCCAGAGTAATCAAAGATTCAAATTCTTTGTAGTCTTTCTTCTATAGAAAATTTGAGCCAGGAAATCTCACTTGAGTTTGAACTATATTCCAAAGTGTGTGTGTGTGTGTGTGTGTGTGTGTGTGTGTGTGTGTGTGTGTGTGTGTGTGTGTGTGTGTAGGTATGTAGGTAGGTAAGGAGTGCTGGAGAGAGCGAGAAAGAAAGAGGAGATGTGACTGAGTATAGTAATTCTTTATTTTATCTGTTTGGAGCCAAAGACTCATGCATTGCAATTTAACTGATCCCAGTCCAATTTCATTTAGTTCTAGAAGAACAAAGTCAGAAACTGAAAGAAAGAGACAGAGAGACCATAGCACCAGAAAAAAAACTGTAAAGTTTTATCAACAAGCAAACAGAAGCCTCTTTAATGCGATTGTTTATTCTATAAGGCAAGAATCATGACTCCTTGTTAAGTGAGATAAATCAGAAAGAGAAGGATGAACATGGGATGATCTCACTCACAGAACAGAAGGTAAAAAAATTTAAAAAAGCAGAATTTGGACTAGGTTTGCTGTATTGCACCAAAAACTCTGGGGTAGGTGTATGGGGTAAGGAGGAGTGGTTCAGGTCCTGGACTATGATCACAGAGGAAGATCTTGTGGGGGTTGATTTGTTAGATGGAAAACTAAGAAATGTTACACGTGCACAAACTACTGTATTTTACTATTGACTGTAAGCCAGTAATTCCCCCAACAAAGAAAAAAAAAGTCTTAAGTCCTGCACCACCTTCTAATCTCTACACAAACTTTCTGACTTTAGATGGTGAAGTAAATACATGTTTTATTGGTTATTTGGGTAAATAAGCTTATAAAAAATTATCTGTGTGAAAAAATGCTGTATTTGAGTGGGTTATAATATAATAGATTCTTAAATTCTACTAAGAAAAATCATATTCTGTGAAGAGAAAAAAAATATGTTGAAATGAAAAAGAGGAAGAAGTCATTTCATTCTCCCACATTATTGGGGACCAAACACTGTAAAAAGAAAAAAAAAATGATAGTTAAAAACGGTGTCTTCATGACTGTGAGAGGTGATTCACTGGTTCTTAATGGTATGGAAACCCAGAGTAATCAAAGATTCAAATTCTTTGTAGTCTTTCTTCTATAGAAAATTTGAGCCAGGAAATCTCACTTGAGTTTGAACTATATTCCAAAGTGTGTGTGTGTGTGTGTGTGTGTGTGTGTGTGTGTGTGTGTGTGTGTGTGTGTGTGTGTGTGTGTGTAGGTATGTAGGTAGGTAAGGAGTGCTGGAGAGAGCGAGAAAGAAAGAGGAGATGTGACTGAGTATAGTAATTCTTTATTTTATCTGTTTGGAGCCAAAGACTCATGCATTGCAATTTAACTGATCCCAGTTCAATTTCATTTAGTTCTAGAAGAACAAAGTCAGAAACTGAAAGAAAGAGACAGAGAGACCATAGCACCAGAACTTCCTCCAATTCTGGGACATCTCACTTATTGTACCACAACTGGAACCAGCACTGAGTGTATAGCAAAGCTTATACCCTACCTACCCAGTTAGCTCTGACCAATTATATGTTCAATGTATGTTACCTGAAATGCCTTTCTTTCAGAACTTACTATGAAGTCAGCAGAAAAGATAAAAGGCAAATTGACTAATAAGACATTTTATTGAGATGTCAAGATGCTTTGAAACTACATTTTTTTTGTGTTTCAAAATATTTTCAAGGTCAAAGAACCAAAGAACCCCAAAGATTTAGAGCATCCAACAAATTTAACTACTTCCTTTGGCATGTCTATTGCAATCTTTGAGTCTTTGATATAATTTAAATCAATTGTCCCTGAAGGACAGTCTAATAATTTGCACAATTATACTAAAATAGTTGACCTGTCTGAGGACACTAGAAGAATTTCAAGGGTACATTTCAAAACCCTCTTGCTGTTGATAATAGTGTTCCAGAATTTATATTTATTAATATTGCTTTATTTTGGTCAGACTCCCACAGGAAACCCTGAGGAGTATATGTTTCTAGCATATTTTATCTTAGATAATTCCATCCCTTTGGTCTTGCATCCTGATTACTAGACTCAAGAGTACCTTTGAAAATCTCTGCTCTTTAATAGAGCTGAGGATGACAACAAGCAGGAACTTCAACACTCTAGGAAGACAATCTATCTGCTTTCTCCAGTTATCATTAAAATGTCTTTTAGACGTAGGTCATAACTGGAAACCTATAAATGATGTCTGTGTACTAAGCACTTCCCACAGAACTGGAGTCCCCAGTGATTAAAATTTATCACATTGTTCTTATGGTTACAAATACTGCTGATATGTCATTACTTAGTACTATTCATAACATTTTGATTTCAGTCCAAATAGTTTTTCTCTGGATTTCCCATAAAATGCTCTTGATCTTTTATTTTTTTTCCAAAGTTCTAATCCGTTTCTCCTTTGAAAGAACAAAGAAAGGGGGTTGACTACTCTCCTGTTTAAGTTTTGTTTAGTGTGATATATTTATTGCCTGAGGGGGGGGAAATGCATCTAATTTTCCACTGACTTTTCAGAGAAAGTAATTAAGAAAGAGCTTAAACCTATGCAACATGTAAAGGTTTAGCTCTTTCATAAATTGAAAGCTATGGTGTTTAGTATGTGACTCTATTAAAATGATATGTAGCCAGAAGACCTTGTAATTGAGTAATGTTTTGTTTTTCAACAATGTTTTGAATGCACAAATTTCCTCTCTGACTAGACAGAACAGTTATGCACTAAAATGCTTTTGAATGAGATCTTTAATATAATAAATTTGTTAAAACACAAGTAACTATTTTTTAGTTTGTTGGAGAGTGAGAGATTTTTCAGCATGGTTTTCTAGCCATTGAATATGTTGCCATTACCACAAAGGTTATCTTAAGGCAAAAGATTCAGGCAAAGCATCCTTAGACATTCAACTCTTACAATGTATTTTACTTAGGAAGTAGTGGATTGAACTGGAATGCAATTATTGAGGAGAGGATACTGAGAAGACAACATGTCACCTACATTTATAACTAAATGTTGATTTTTCTGAAAGGCAATTTGAAATGGACCTAGTTGCACAAATCTGGTTGAGTTTTATAACTGACTTTCAAATTCTGGATGTAAATGTTCTTTGTAATATATGAAAAGAAATACAGCAAGATACTAATGGAATTCAATAACAAGACTTTTTTTTAATCTTTTTATATCTTTATTTATTTATTGGATAGAGACAGCCAGAAATTAAGAGGGAAGGGGGAGACAGAAAGGGAGAGAGACAGAGAGACACCGCAACACTGCTTCACCACTTGCAATGTTTTTCCCCTGCAGGTGGGGCGTCTGGGGGCTTGAACTTAGGCCCTTGTGCACTGTAACCTATGTACTCAACCAAGTGCGCCACCACCCAACCCCAATACCACGGTTTTTAACCAAGAAATATGTCAGATATATTAGGCTTTTGTCATTATTTTGCTGGCGACTGGGACTTCACTGCTCCAGAACAGCATTTTCAGAAAGACAGACGGAGGTAGAGAGAGAAGAAGGTGAAAGACATCATAGCATCAGAGCTTCCCTTAGTAAAGTGGAGGTCCGGCTCAAACCAATACCCTGCACAAGGCAAAGCTACCATAGTATCCAACTGAGCTATCATACTAGTTTTATAGGACATTTTTAATGGAAAAACAGTAGAGTATTAACTTAACCATGTACAAGGTCCTGGGCGCCAGACCCAACACTATATAGTAACACTATGACACCACAGAAAGCTCTCTGAAACAGTACAGTTGTTGCTTCCTCTATGTCTCTCTATTACTATCTGAAGTAAAAATATGAAGACTGTGAGCAGTGGAATCTTGCATAAATGAGTCTCTGGTTCCAGAAAACAAAACTATTATATTTTGACTGCTAGTTATGAAACATTCAACACACACATTGCATCTTAACCATTTAAACATCTGATTAATTAATAGATGCACTACTAGAATTTAAGAGCTTTTAACTTTTTTTTCCCTTTTGTTGTCCTAGTTATCATCGTTGTTGTTGTTATTGCTGTTATTGTTGTTGGATAGGACAGAGAGAAATGGAGAGAGGAAGGGAAGACAGAGAGGAGGAGAGAAAGGTAAACACCTGCAGACCTCCTTCATCTCTTGTGAAAGAGACCCCCCTGCAGGTGGGGAGCCAGGGGCTCGAACTGGGATCCTTACATGGGTCCTTGTGCTTCACGTCATGTGCGTTTAACTTGCTGCGCCACAGCCCGGCTCTAAGACCTTTTAACCTTTCATGAGTTTTCACATGACAGGGAATGCTAATTAAAGATACCTCCATATTTCACCTCATAATTTGAGAAATAAATACAATAGGTGAACTTCTTCACTAAGAACTTCATGGTCAAGAGTAATTGGAGGTCAGCTTGGCAAATTGTCAGATCTGGGATTTTTTTATTCTCAAAACAAAATGTACTAGTTCTTTCCATAGCTGACATAGTTGGCTTCTTGTAACTTGGAGCAAGTTTCTCTCTCTCTCTCTCTCTCTCTCTCTCCCTCTCTCCCTCTCCCTCTCTCTCTCGTTCTCTCTCTCTCTGTGTGTCTCTCTCTTTCTCTCTCTCTCTCTGTTTATTTTGTCATTATCTTACAGTTTAAATAATTTGTAGTAGGGGGTAAAAGGCCAGCTAGTGACCAGCAAAAATAAAGCAGGATTAATAGAAAAAATAAAAGTTTCACAGAAAAAAATTATGAATCTTACTAAAACAAACTTCAAATGACTGAGTTATTTTTTTCCATAGGTATTTTATAGTATCAAATATAGTTGGAAATGAGTGAACCATTCTCTGGGGTTTATCATATATTTAAAAATGAAAATACTGTATAAAGACAGTGAACACAAAATTGCTGATTATAATGAAAATTTTCAGCTAATGTGTTTAACAAAATGACTATCAGGCTTTTATGAGTATATGCTATAATTCGTTTTGCCTGTTTTCACTGAAATGCTGTTTGAAAACATTATAACCCAATAATCAGATGAACAAGTCATATCTTCTAGATTCTTGAACATCAAAATTAAAAATGCAAGTCAGTTAGTCAGTTGTTTTACCTGATAGTAAAAGCCTATCTAGTTAAATCTTTGTTTTGTTTTGTCACTCACTATCTTTCTGGAAATAACTCACTATTTTAGAAAGCATGCATTTCATAAAAAATAAGCAAATTATTCTAAACATACTTAAATTCATACACAAACATTCAGAACAGACTATTTAGGTCTAAAATACAATTAGATAAGTAAATAAGATAAGATCAGTCATGCTCATTATAGTATCAGTTTAAATGGTCCAAAATCCCACTCCAAGTTATTTTTTTTCCAAAATTTTCAGTACGACGTTTTCTTATAATTAATTTTTTCAACAGATCTATGTATGTATTGTCTCTTCCTGTTAAAAAGTTATTCTGTTGGACTTGTCGAATTTATCTGGAAGTTGCTATTGCTATGCTATTATCAAATTCAGTAAACTTCCAACTTATTTGACAAAATACCTATAGGCCATTGAAAATCAATTTGGGATAACAACCCATTCCTATATAGTAAACTCTAGCCATTAAACTATTAGTGATGACTTCTACTTCCTTTCCTATGTAAGGAAAAATGTAAAATAAGCTATGATTAAAAAGACAGCACTCTATTAACTCATATCCTTGATTATCACTAATACCTTATGTTTTAAACAAGAATAATACCATGCCTACCAAAGTATGAATAATTCAAAGAATTATACTGAGTCAACGTCATTCATGATGACCAACATCTATTTTTGGTTATTTATCTTTTCTTCATATTAAAATGTTAATGATGAAACGGATATTATATTTATCATAGTTAGATTTTTTGCTTTTTCTTGAACTGATCTAAAGTGAAGTCAGACTTAATTTAATGAAAGGACACTGTAACATCCTATTAAGTAAAAATGAAACCAATGCAAAGTCTCCAAATGAATTGGCTTAACTAGGTCTTCTGTAGGATGCATGCCATTATTCATGTATAAATTTAAAATTCTGGGAAAAAGTAAAGACTACCATTACTTCCCTCTGAGGAAAAAAAAAGTCTTCATTCAATTTTAAAATACAGTCATCACAATGCTTGAGGATTTTTATGTGTAGGAGTGTGTAGTGTGTAGGACTGATAGGTCTCACACATATTTATGAACTGTCTTAAGTCCTTTATGGATTAAGGAGACAAGTAAATAAAAGACAGTCATACATTTAATTAGAGTTGGGGAAAAAGACTCAAAACCCATCTGTTTGCTACTCAAAGAAACCATTATCTTTTCTTCATTTTATATTGAAATATTCAGATATCTCCTCTAAATCGATAACCACCAGTGAGGGAAAAGGGCTTGATCATCCAATGACACAAAAGTATTGAGTACCACTGAGCAAAAATACAGTAATAAAATAGTTTACTAAAAGACCTTTTGTCCTCATCCATCCATGGTTGGGATCTGCACACCAATTCCACCCTTAGCTTAGATTCTCCTCCACCATGATGCATTTCTCTTCATATGATTTTTGGACTAGCTGCTCCACTCCACCCCCAGCAAGTTAATCAGTCACTTTCTTCTTTGTGATTCAACTGTGCCTCATGCATACTCAACTATAATCACTTGTGTGTCTGGCTGTGAGGCCTCTGGTAAGCAAAGAACTATACTTATCTGTAACCCTAAATCTAGAAGATTATAGACAGTACAAAACTTTGGGGTGTGAGGAAGAACAAAGGTTTGGAACCAGACAAAACAATTTCGGATTCTGAACTTGACCATTCTATAACTGAAATTGTGAACAACATAGGTAAACTCTATAAACCTAAGTTTTACATCTACGTATTCTTTAAAGTAAAGCATTCCTTGCTGAGTCAATAACTGTTTATGTACATGGGAGTGTAGAGTACTGAGTTACCAAAGCAGTTACCTTGTAATCCCACTCTCTTTGTTGAACTAAGAAATTCTTCCAGAAGTACATCTTTCCCTTTTATATTTGGTAGCCTAGGCAGAATTTTAATTCCATTTTCAAAGAAGAGTTTACATTTTATTGATTTATGAACCCAATATGACCCTCTTTCGATGAAATATCTTAGTTGCTTTGTCACTTACCTCCAAATTCTGATTTAATGCATGTTTCTATCTATCCTCCTTGACAATCAAATGACACTTCCAATCAGACCCTATTAAAAAAAGCAAGACTCTGCTCCCAAAAGCTTGTATATGAAGACAGTTTCTAAAAATTATTCTTGTCTCATCTGTCTGACTCACATTTATCTAAAAATAAGAAAACAAGGAGAAAAAATAAACTAACAGGATAACATGCAGCTTCATGCCTTTAAGTCAGATAACAAGATAATTTTTCTGCATGCTATATATCTCACTTTACTTTCTAAAATGACCTTTCCACCCCTGAGTCCTATCACTAGGATATAAATCCATTAATGAGGTATCTTTTCGTTCCCTGTCCTTTTTCATATCAATCTCAGCAGGACACTAGCCAGTTCTTTGAGTTCATTCACTTTATAGCCATTAAAAAGAAAATATACTCTGGAGACATCCTGTCTCCAATTGGTTAAGCACAGGATAAAAAATGAATTCCTGGGTTTCTAACTTTCATCTACCACTGATTACTTATTGAAAACATAAGGAACTTTCTGTTGCTCTCCTTAATTTGGGGGAAGAAGGGAGTATGAGGATTTTATTTATTTATTTTATCATTTTATTGGGGGGAAGTTACTGGCTTACAATACAATTATCAGTACATTGGTACAATTTCTCATATCAAGATCGGTGTGTGCAGAATACTTTCACTCCCAACTTTCCCATCATCAAGCACCAAGACTTCAGAGTCCTATCTACTCACTTTTTCTCCAGGGTCTTTTTTTTGGTACAATATAGCCTACCAAGTCCAAGTTTTCTTTCTGTCCTTGTTACTTAAATTCCACCTATAAGTGAGATCATCTGAAATTTACCCTTCTCTTTTGGATTTATCTCACTTAACATTATATATACTCTTGTAATCTGATAATGTTTTAAAACTATCTGAATTTACTAATAAAAACATTAAAATAAGGTGGAAGACATAGCATAATGATTATGCAAATAGACTTACATGCCTGAGGCTCCAATGTCCCAGGTTGAATTCCATAGCACCACCATAAAACAGAATTGAGCAGTGCTCTGGTAAAAGAAAAAAGAAAAATTAAATATAAAATCCTATGGAAGTATCCAAATCTTGATATATATATATATATATTTTTTTTTTTTGTCTGTGAAATAGGTGAATCATTTTTTTAAAAAAAACTATTAAATGTGTCATTTTAGCAGAATATAGAACCCCTTAAGTGGGATGGGGAGACAGCTTAATGGTTATGCAAAATACTCTTGCCTGAGGCTCTGAGATCCCAGAATCAACCCACCATGCCACCATAAACAAAAGCTGAGCATGAGGCTCTGGTTTCTAGCTGTCTCTGTCTTTCATTCAAATTAAGAAAATAAGAAGATATTTTTAAATAAAATAAAATCACTTAAATATTTAGCATGTTTGTACTTAAAAATCTTAAAAATGTGTTAGCTTGTGGTCCAGGAGGTGACACAGTGGATAAAGCAGCGGACTCTCAAGCATGAGGTCCTGAGTTCAATTCCCGGCAGCACATGTACAAGAGTGATGTTTGGCTCTTTCTCCTCCTATATTTCTCATTAATAAGCAAATAAAATCTCATTAATAAGCAAATAAAAATCTTTTAAAAAATGTGCTAGCTTTTCATCGGATTTTGTTAATAAAGTTGCTCATTATACGTTGTGAAATAAAATAAATATAATTTGATAAAAAATGGATTGGCTACCATAACTTTCCCCAGCAGAACACACATTCTAATTTAGAATAAATTGGCAGACATCTTAAGAAATATGTGGCCAGGAGGTGGTGCAGCGGCTAAGGCACTAGATTCTCAAGCATGAGGTCCTGAGTTCAATCCCTGGCAGCATATGTGCCAGAGAGATGACTGACTCTTCTCTCTCTCTCTCTCTCTCTCTCTCTCTCCTATCTTTCTCATTAATAAATAAATAAAATCTTTAAAAAAATAAATATTAAGAGAGTAGTTTTTTTGATTGATTCAACAATTTATTTACTCACCAGATATTTAGTGGGCATATAGTCAGCTAAGTTCTGTGACAAATATTTTCTGAGCTTCATTTCCTCAATTTCCTAATGACATGAGATTGTATCTCAAGGTTAATAGTTTAAAGTTCCTGAATTAATTCTCTAATATTATTAATGCTAATGATCACTGAGTTTTACTGTTTCTCATGTAATGTTTTTTTCCTGTTAGAGTATGGTTTTCTCCTAGTGAATCAAGTAACTTTCTTTTTTAAAAAAATATTTTATTTATTTATTTATTGGATAGAAACAAAGAGAAATTGAGAGGGAAGGGGAAGACAGAGAGGAAGAGAGACAGAGACACACTTGCAGTACTGCTTCTTTACTCATGAAGGTAGGTACTGAGAGATTGGGCCTAGGTTCTTGAAGATTGTAACATGGGCACTCTGTCAAGGGTACCATGACTCAGCCCCAATTCAAGTAACTTTCAATTGATAGTGTGTGTGCACCAAATCATAATGAAATTCAAGTGTGAAAAGTCTACTAAAATTTTCATATATTACCAATATTTCAAGTTTATAATGTTAAAAGAATCTTTAATGGATCAGGCTTACCAAGGCATCTAGCTTTTAAAGACATGCATATATACGTACTTTATATGTGTGTGTGTTCTATGTAAGTATGTGTATGTGCAGGTATAGATACAACAATGAAAAGACCACCCGGCATGTCTATTTTAATAATAGTTAGGCATATATTAATAGTTTAGCAGATCTAATTCATGCCAGAAAAGATAAAGAAGACCTGAGGAGGTCAAAATTCTAAGGTTCTTGCAGGTGTCTTGCATAATTAAACTTAAAAGAAAGTGAATTAGTATATATAAGTAGATTTTGAGAGGAATGGATAAATAGAATTTATTACATACAACACTTGGGGCTTTATTAGAAGTTACTCTTTCAATATGTCTTAAAATTTGCCCAAGAAGTCCACATTAATTCATGTTCTCTGGGATGATTATTTGTAAAAGATTCACAGCCCATGATTTAAATGGAAACAGAATGAAAAGGGAGAAAGTGAGACCAATCAAAGGAACCTAATATATCAATAAACATCACCATATATAGATTAATTTCTTCCAATAAAGATAAGGAGAGATCTTAATATAATAACACTTTCACAAAGATCTCAGTAGTATACCCTGATGAACTGGTGACTTCATGATTGGAGAAGCCTCTGAAACCACTCTGAACCACCCTGTTTATCAGAAGCATCATCACCTACATTAAATACATGCAAAAATAAGACCTCACATTCTACTCCTTAAAGAATGAGTAAATCCCAATTGATAGCTCTTAAGGTAAAATCTATAAAACATGAGTAAATCCCAACTGACAACTCTTAAGGTGAAATCTATAAAACTGAGTAAATCCCAGTTGACAGTTCTTAAGGTAAAATCTATAAAACATGAGTAAAGAATGAAGCTAATGGGAGTCCAGAGGTAGCACAGTGGGTTAACTGCATGTGGCATGAAGTGCAAGGACCAGAGTAAGGAACCCAGTTCCAGCCCCCGGCTCCCCACCTGCAGGGGAGTCCCTTCACAGGCGGTGAAGCCAGTCTGTAGGTGTCTTTCTCTCCTCCTCTCTCTCTTCCCCTCCTCCATTTCTCTCTGTCCTATCTAACAACGATGACATCAATAACAACAATCATAACTACAAAAAACAAGGACAAGGATATATTTTAAAAGTTAAGAAAAAGAATGAAGCTAATGAAAATCAGGAAAGCAACTTAAAAAAGATGAAATATCTTTTTACTATACTGTTTGACTTTTGTTATAAGCATGCATCATTTTACCAAAGCAATAAAAATATTTTAAGAGGGGTAAACAAAGACAAGGAGAATATGCTTTATCCTTTTTGAATTAGTACCCACAAAAGACTGTAGATAGCCAAAGAAAGGTAACTGAACTCCGTGCCTTTTATCATATAGTTCACTTCTAAGTATTTGAATCCATACACTGGGCCTCTGAATCCTATAGCCATGAAGTATAGAAAACTCTGATTAGATCCCATCTTTACGTAGTTCCTCAAGAATTTACTTTAGATATATAAGGCAGAACACTAAAAAGGAAAAAACTAACTTTAGAGGTGCAGTTGAATAAATTTTCAAAACTTCTCTGAAGGGGAGTTTTTTTTAATTTAATGTTGGGTGACATGTTTAAAAAAAGGTTATTTATTTGTTTATGTATTTATAGGATAAAGGCAGAGAAAAGCTGAAAGAGAATGTGAAGAGATAAAGAAGAGAGAAAGGGAGACACCTGCTGTACTGTTTCAGTGCTCACAGAGCTTCCCCCTCCCCCACTGTGCAGATGGGGACCAGGGCCTTGAGCATGGGTACTTGTGCATGTTAACATGCATGCTTGACCAGGTGCTCTACCATCTGTCCTCCAGAGAAATAATTCTTGACCTCATTATTCTTCCAAAATCTCATGACTTTGTATAGGCACAACCCCAGAAATTCAGCAGTTACTCTCATATTTCCAGGTCAAAGGAACAATGATAGAGTTGTTAATGTATTCATTGAATGTCACAAAACTCAGTTCTTGGAACTACATAACTCCTCCAAAATAAAAGATATAGCTCCCAGTGGAGCAAAAAAGAAATATATATATTTGGGAGTCGGGCTGTAGCGCAGCGGGTTAAGCGCAGGTGGCACAAAGCACAAGGACCGGCATAAGGATCCCGGTTCGAACCCCGGCTCCCCACCTGCAGGGGAGTCACTTCACAGGCGGTGAAGCAGGTCTACAGGTGTCTATCTTTCTCTCCTCCTCTCTGTCTTCCCCTCCCTCTCTCCATTTCTCTCTGTCCTATCCAACAACGACAACAACAATACTAACTACAACAATGAAACAACAAGGGCAACAAAAGGGAATAAATAAAATAAATTTTAAAAAAAGAAATATATATATTTGTATATATGCAAATTTTCTATAATAAATTAGCAGCAAGAGAGTTCATAAGAGTATTGCTAAAAACAAATCCACAGACCACATGAACTTTCTTTACTAGAATAGTGTATTTAATAGCCACTTCATTCACTAGAGGATGTATCAACATTTCTTAGCTGAATACAAACACATAACTATATACACAAACAATAACTTCTCTTTAGAATAAAGTGCTTAAAATAATCATGTTATAAAAATACATGATGCTTAAATAATTGGAAGAGTAGAGAATAAAATGGATGGCATATATTGAGCATTTTAAAGTTCCAAATACTATGTTAGGTACATTAAGTGCATTTTCTCATTTATTTCTGGAGAAAAAATGAGATAAAGATTATTACCATCTTATATCAGAGAAAACTAAAACTTTGTATGTATAAAATAAATTGTAGAAAATATAATTAATCCCATTCTTCTGAAGTATTTGTTGGTACATAAGGCAATTGTGGTCAAAATTGTACATATGTAACTCTAGTCTGCTTGTGTGTGGGGTGGGGGTTACTTAACTATTTCAAATAAATTCAGCAATGGCAAGGAATAGCATTTATTTTTCATGTAAAATTATTTCAAGGAAACAGGTGTGTACCAACAAGTTGACTAATGGGTAAAATTAATAGAATATTTTGTTCAAATAAATGAACCTTGGAAACAATTTATAAACAAACCATTTTTATAAAATAGATTAATAGTCTTATGCATTCGTATTTTGTCATTAAACTCTTATTGAACACTTAATGTTTCCTAAACACTTTCTTTGTGATGATAATACAAATATGATTGAGACAAGACAAATACCATTAGCTGCCTTCAAGGAGTTAACCACTTCCTGTGTGAAGTGCTATGATAGAAGATAGAAAGGAAAGAGATAGACAAAACAGTAGATAGTAAGCGCTATGATAGAGATGTGAATAATGGGACTGAGAACAGTAGAGGGGTATAGGGAGTGATGAACTTTTGTGACCAGGAACATTTATTTTTGACCTATTGCTGAGATGGGAGAGAATCTGGAGAACACCTGAAGAAGTTTTCCTTATCTAAGAGGGAAGAGGGAAAAGGAAGGCTACCCAGAGGTAGTAATAAGGTAGAATTAGAAAGGAAATACAGGAAAAGCATTAGGAATGAGTCAAAGTGGGCACCAACTTCCACTTAGGGTCAGTCATCTTTGCCCAAATAGCCCATGTACTTTTCTAGTGCATGACTTTTCATTTTCCTGCTTAAAAGTTTAAAATATTGGTAGAGCGCTGGGAGGGAACCCTCTGAGGAATATTTAGAGTTGGGGATGGTGGTAAAACGTTAAAAAATGGAATAAAAATCACATATTTTGGGAGATATATATATATATATATTTATAGAAAAAAAGAAAAAAGAAGTGATGTGACAAATACTCAATGAACAGTTAAAAAATACTATAATATATTCATTGGGACTAAATGAATAAAACAGGAAATGATTGTGCTTAGAAAAGTAATAAACTAAAGGACAACTATGGGATGATTTCACTCATATGTGAAATTTAGAGAATTCAAATGATGACCATGAAAATATATATATTATAATGTATAATATTATATATATTATATATAATAAATATATATAATGATGGAGACAGAGTTCAGAAAACTCATTATGAAATCACTTTAAGAAACTAATGTTAAGATTCAAGATTCAGTGATCATTTTACAAAAGAATTGGGGTGGAGGAGGTGGAAGGTTTGGCTTCTGTAATTGCTTCCTCGCTGAAGATGGACGTTGGCAGGTTGATCAATACTCCCAGTATGCCTCTCTCTTTCCCTGCAGATTTGGGGAAGCAGGGATCCAGGACACATGGGTGGGGTTGTCTGCCTAGGGAAGTCATGTTGGCATCATGGTAGCATCTGGGACCTGGTGGCTGAAAACAGAGTTAACATATAAAGCAGAAAAAACTGTTGACTAATCATGAACCTAAAGGCTGGAATATTGCAGGTGAAGATTTTGGGTTTCCATTTTGAAAATAGCTAGTAGATCTATTTAAGGTATATTCCAAAGGGCCCATGACTTTACTAGTTTTTGCCTGAACCTGATATCTGATATGCAGGTGGACCCAAGGTATTGTCTGGGGAGATGGTGTCATAGCAGGAAAAAGGACCAACAGGCTGCATCAGGGAAGAAAGTGGCAAACGCTAGAAGAAGAAGAAGGGAAGAAAGTAACTCCCAAATATGGTGAAATTATATAAAAATTGTTAACTGTAAACCCTATCAACTTGATCTGAAGCCCATATTCAGCACAGGAGCCTATGTAACCTCTGAAACCCTGTAGGTCTGAGCTAGCATTCTGTGGTCACTGCTAGGAACATATCAGGCTGCACTAATTTCAGGACCCATCTTCTTCAAGTGGCAGAGTATGTTGCCCAACCTTCCTTTGGAGAATGGAAAAGTCCCTACTATTGTTGATCCACAATGAGGACAAGGTCCTATAGGGGCCCACAAAGGGGTCTATTATGTTGTTCCTGATGGAGGTGACCAGTGACAGTGGAGAGAGGGATCTATTAGAGGTCTAGATCCATCATGTCTATGTGGGAATCTCAGCACTCCCTGACTAGGGCCCCAGGTGACGGAGTGGACTGGTAGTGATCAATGAGTTGTAATTAAAGTATGCCTGTCTCTTGCCCTTATCCAGCTTTTGTAGTCCTTTCTTTGTCTGATAAGGTTAACTTTGGAGTGATTGATGGAAGTGAAATAAGTAGGTGAGGAGGCTGTCTAGGTCTAAGTAGAAACTATTTGATTAGGTACTTTATGGTGCACTGCTAATAGAGAAAAATGTAGGCATAAATTTGTGAAATTTATAAGGCTAGGATTCCTATGCTAGGAAAACTGAGTATCTTATTGGACCAGCCTTTGCAGCAAAAACCCCACATTGTGGTCACTGTGTATGAGCAGATCCCCTGCCTACTGAGACGCATCCCCTGCCTAGGAGATGTTCCAGTGCTCACTCTGAATACATCATCTTTATCTTCCTGGGTTTTCTAATGATTAGCACAAGAACAGCCCTGGTTTTTGTGGGCCATCTCAATATATTGGTATATTACTTTATTGGATTAATAATGTTGACTATAGGCAGTTTTACTTTGTGGATATCTGACTGTCTGTTAATTGAGAAGTCACAGAGAACCAGGACAGGTATCTCAGAAGGAGAAAGCATGAATAAAGGGAATAAAACCATGAGCAATCTAAGGGAAATTTGGCCACACCATAGGGAAATAGGCAACAGGAGACAGACAATACCAGATAAGGAGTGGAGTTTGGGGGGGGGGGGGAATAGATAAGAAATTATGGTTGGTCATAGGGCACTAGAAGGCAAGATCATGATAACCAAGTCAGTCATAAAAACAAGAATCTGAGGTATCATACTAGCCTCCTGCCACATAGTCACTCCCTACAATTCATCAGGCACTAAGTTGACTATTTATTATCATTTCTCCATCCAATTAGTTTTTTGCACTTCCAATTTTAAGTCAAGTCATTGTTTCTTCTTGCCTTTACCTATACAACAGACTCATATGTACCACTGATTCATTCATATTCCATTAGTCAATGAGATCATTTTTAAAACACAGACCCACATATGTCCCTCTGCCAATGACTTTCTCATTCCCTTCAAATAAAATCTAAACTGATTCATGAGTTCACAAAGCCCTCTAACTTCTACTATTTCTCATTCTGTCTTTTGAGTTCCACTGCTCCCTGCAAAACAGACTGTCATCCATGAATGTTGCACTACTCTCTTTTCCTGACATGCATCATGTTTTTTCTTCCACAGACTCTCACTCATCATCTTTATAAATACCACAATACCAATAATTCTTCCGTCTGGTATAGGGAGACTGGACTTAAAGTCGGATTGCTTGGAATGCTAACCAAGAGTTCTATTCAGATGAGCTATCTTTACGGTTCACCTTTTCTGATCTTTACAACTCATTTACACATTCTTCTTTGGGGAATACATCATACATTGACCTTCCTCTTTCCCAGCACAGTTGGCTGTTTACATATCTATGTCTACAAAGAGATCTTGGGTGCCAAAAAACAAGGTCATATTCATGCAATTCATTTTCTATTTCTTTCTTTGTGTGTGACCATTGCTACCACTTTTATTACTGACTTAATATTGATTTACAAGATAAAATAGGAGTAAAAACTCCATATCATTCCCACTACCAGGTTCTCTGTCCCCATACCTTCAATTAGAAACTGCAGTAGTACTCCCTAGATCAAAGATAATGGGTTGACTTTATATCTATCACTATTTCTCTCTCTCTCTCTCTCTCTCTATATATATATATATATATATCACTATTTCTCTCTCTATATATATATATATATATATATCACTATTTCTCTCTCTCTATATATATATATATATATCTATATATATATAGATATATAATATATATATTACCCATTTTCCCCTATGGTCCTGCCTTCTAGGTCACATTTACAGCTATTATTACTTCCAAGCTTCCTTCCTTTTTTATATTCCTTAGCAACTGCTATGTAGCTGACTAATAAATGAATGACTAAATAAACCTTACTATGAGCCAATACTTAAGGGTGATCTGTACATAATAGAAGACGATTGAAACTTAGCTAGCAAGTGTATGAGCAAACCATTAGGATAATTTAAGTGTAGTCGGCATTGATCAAACAATTCTCAAGCAAAATCAGGTTGGGGCTCTGCAGGTTTTATTTATCTACATCTAAGTAGTTTAGTAAAAGTCAAGAAATTTAATGGTCACTACACAGTGAAGGATCACAACACAACTAGGGGCCAGAAAACAAGAGTCCCACGACAAAAAAGGTGTTAGGCCAAGGTGGGAGTAAAAGAATCAAGAAATCTACATGGAATGATCTAACTTGACATATTAGAACAATAATAGAAACTGAATTTTAGTTCTCTACTGTGGAAAAATATATGAAATATGAAACTAAAAGAAGCTAGAGATAAAATAAAAAATAGGAAGGTGAGTTCAATAGCTAAGATGATAATCTACAATAAACAATAAAATATACAGTGACTTAAAAATTACTCCATAAAATATAGGCACTATATATTTTAAAGAAATGCTATAGGGGCCAGGCTGTAGCACAGCGGTTTAAGCGCAAGTGGCTCAAAGCACAAGGACCAGCATAAGGATCCCCTTTCGAGCTCCCGGCTCCCTCCCTGCCTATAGGGGAGTCATTTCACAAGCAGTGAAGCAGGTCTGCAGGTGTCTTATCTTTCCCTCCCCCTATCTGTCTCCCCTCCTCTCTCTATTTTTCTCTGTCCTATCCAACAATGACGACATTAATACAACAACAATAATAACTACAACAATAAAACAACAAGGGCAACTAAAGGGAAAATAAATAAATAAAAAGTTTTTAAAAAAGAAATTCAATAACCTAGTTTCACCACCTCTTAGATTTGAGTAGTTTTTTTTTAGTCCTCTTATTTGCAACTGAACTTTACTTCATTCTTTCACTATGATTATTGTTTCATCAGAAACTTGTACTGGTTTGAATAATATAGCAAGCAAAATCAAAAACTATTTTTCCTTCATAAAAAAAAGTTTAAGTCCCCAAAATTTAAAATAAGTAAATTATTATAAAAATGAATTTAAATAAAGGACTGGAAATTGAGAAAGCCCAGAAAAGATAGTACAAAATGACACTAGACCAAAAAAAAAAAAAAAAAAAAAAACTGGGCAAGTTTTGCAGTGGCGTCTGGCAAAGGCATCAGTAATGTATATTGCATTTTGGTGTTTTAGATCTGTATCCTTTCCTGTTGTCTCTGTAGAGGTAAGAAAAGTTAGCTATTATCTGGGCATTAAATTGTGTATACAGTCTGATAACACTTTCTGGTTTTCAAGAAAAATTTAAGCTTTTCTGAACTTTTTGGGGGGTAAAAGCACACTTAATCATCTTGCAGCAAAAGCTGGAAGCTGGCCAAATATAAGACAATCAAAGGACTTGCTCTCAATAAGCCCTGAGCCGGATACCTCAGCTTTGGATAAGTGCTAGTGGGAGAAAAGCAAAGATCTCAGTTCTGGAAATTTTCAAAAACCTTCTGAGTAAAAGCAGATCCTTCGACTATTCGGCATAAGGATTAAGGCAGGAGTATTGAAAAGGGTAAATAATTCATGAATAATAATTTTATTAATAAATAGATAAGTAGAAAAGTTTATAATTACAAACCATAAAGATAATTCTTAAACAAGAATTTATTCCTTAATTGACTTGTCTGAATGACCACTTTCCCCACCCCCAAGTAAACTGAACTATTACTGACTTTGACAGCTTTATACTGAAAAGCAAAGCAAGGTTATATATAATCTAGGAAAGCCCAAGATAAGCACATCCTTACTAATTGCCTCTTTCTAAGTTATGTTTCTTGTAACTCCTCATGTTAGATACTCAAACTATATTTTCAGAGTACTTAGCATACTTTATACCTTGAACTCTATAGTGTTAGACATCATGTGACCCACACTAGAAAAAAAATTATAGAAACACAGTTCTCTTGTAAACCATACTACCTATGAATACTTTGAAATCATCACTTGGATGGTTTTGTTTCTGCATTTACAATGAAGCATTCTTTTCATTTTATAGATGATAATATATACAGAACTAACCTTTGAAGAACTCTAAGCCCAATGTATTATGGAAGTGCTAACTGGAAAACAATTTATCAGAAGTTATGCATAATTCTCATTACTATGAATATTGATAGTTTGCACTGTCTCAGAGTAAATATTTTTACAGCTTAAAACTTAGTACTTGTTTTAATATATTTAGTATTCACTTCCCCAAGAGAAAGTTTGGACTTACCTGCATATAAAATTCAATTGAATAAAATCAGTTGTAAACTTGAGCAAAAGAAAAAAAAATGGAAAGAAAAAAAAAAGAAATCAAGAACTTGAAATGTGTTGGGTGACAGTCATTGGCTCTAATTCTGCTTTGATCTTCAGCTGTGGTTCACTTCTGTGCTTCTCTAGTTCATATTTGAATTATAATGTTGTCGGGGGTTAGAGAGTGGTGTACTTGGTTAAGCACATGTTATAGTACACAAGGTCCCAGGTTCAAGCTCTTGGTCTCCACCTGCAGGGGGAAATCTTCACGAGTGGTGATCAGTGCTGCTGATGTCTCTTTATCTTCCTCTCTGTCCCCCTCCTCTCTAAATTTTTCTCTGTCTCTATCAAATAATAAAAAATATTTTTAACTTTTAATCAATTTAATAGTGACTGACAAGTCCATTGGATAATAGGATTACAATTCTACACATTTCCCACTACTAGAACTCCGAATCCCATCGCCTCCCCTGATAGCTTTCCTATTCTTTATTCCTCTGGGAGCATGGACCCAGAATCATTATGGGGTGGGAGGTCTGGCTTCTTTTTTTAAATTTTTTATTTATAAAATGGAAACATTGACAAAACCATAGGATAAGAGGGGAAAACTTCATACAATTCCCACCACCAGAACTCTGTATCCCATCCCCTCCTCTGATAGCTTTCCTATTCTTTAACCCTCTGGAAGTATGGACCCAAGATCATTGTGGAATGCAGAAGGTTGAAGGTCTGGCTTCTGTAATTGCTTCTCCACTGAACATGGGCATTGACAGGTCGATCCATACTCCCAGCCTGTCTCTAATTGCTTCTCGGCTGGACACAGGCATTAGCAAGACAATCCATACACCCAGTCTGTTTCTTTCTTTCTTTTTTTTAATATTTATTTATTCCCTTTTGTTGCCCTTGTTGTAGTTATTGTTGTTGTCATTGTTGGATAGGACAGAGAGAAATGGAGAGAGGAGGGGAAGACACAGAGGGGGAGAGAAAGATAGACACCGCTTGTGAAGCGACTCCCCTGCAGGTAAGGAGCCGGAGCTGGGGACTCGTACCAGGATCCTGACACTGGTCCTTCCGCTTTGCACCTCCTGCGCTTAACCCACTGCGCTATGCTCAACTCCCCATCTCAGTCTGTTTCTGTATTTCCCTAGTGGGGCAGGGCTCTGGAGAGAAGGAGTTCCAGGACATTTTGATAAGGTTATCTGCCCAGGAAAGTCACATTGGTTCATAGTATCATATGCAACTTGGCGACTGAAAAGTGTTAAGATATAAAGCAGAACAAACTGTTTAATAATCAGGAAACTCAAGGTAAGAATAGAGCAGATGAGATTTGGAGTCTCCATTTTGGAAAAAGCTAGGAAGTCTTTAGGTATATTCCAAGGAGCCCATGACTTTACTAATTTCTGCCTGAGCCCAATAGCTAAAATGCAGGTGGGTTAAAGGTTTTGCCTGGGGAGATGGTTTCAGAGTTGGAAACTGCACTTGAAAGCTGGATCAAGGAAGAGAGTAACGTCCAAATATGGGAAAAGTATATAAATATCATTAATTGTAGACACCATCGATGTGATCTGGGGCCCATATTCAGCACAGGAGACTGTGTAACCTCTATATCCCTGTAGGTCTGAGCTCAAATTCCATAATCATATTTAGGAACATTCTAAGCTGCACTCATTTTGGGACTGGTCTTCCTTGAGTGGCAGAGTATGTTGACCCAGCCTCTTCAAAGAGTGGGGCAGTGCCCTACCACTCTTGTTCCACATTGAGGGCAAGGTCTTATAGGGGCCCACAAGTAGGTCCATGGTGCTGTTCCTGATGAAGATGACCCGTAGTGGTGGAGAGAAGGATCTGTTAGAGTTCTAGGTCCATCATATCTAAGTGGTAATCCCAAGATTCCCTGACTAGGGCCCCAGATAATGGGGTGGCTTGATAATGACAAAGAAATCCATCTTTTAAGTATGCCAGTCTCTTGCCCTTATCCAGCTTTTGTAGTCTTTACTTTATCTGACAAAAATAGCCTTAGAGTTATTGAGGGTAGTGAAAGAGGAAGTAGGTGAGAACAGTATCTAGGATTAAGTAGAAACTATTTGATTAAGTATTTTATGGTGTCTTTTTTAGGTCTTTCTACTTGTTTGCTGCACTTATTGTGGCACTGAAAACTATTGTGATCTTCTACTTTAAATAAATGATAGCTAACCCAGGAGGGTGCCTGTTTTGTCATGAACATATCCCAGGTGCTATTCATCAGTACATAATATGGGAATACTCAGAGCAGGGTAAAGCTTTTTTTAAAAAATATTTATTTATTCCCTTTTGTTGCCCTTGTTGTTTTATTATTGTGGTTATTATTGTTGTTGGATAGGACAGAGAGAAATGGATAGAGGAGGGGAAGACAGAGAGGGGGAGAGAAAGACAGACACCTGAAGACCTACTTCACCGCTTGTGAAGCAACTACCCTGCAGGTGGAGAGCCGGGGATCGAATCAGGATCCTTATGCTGGTCCTTGCGCTTTGCGTCACGTGTGCTTAACCCACTGCACTACCGCTGACTCCCTGGGTGAAGCTTTTGTGCTGTATCTCTCTCTCTAACTTTCTTTCTGGAAAAGTTGGCATGGGTGAGGAAGCTCTGGTGACAACAGAATGAAGAAAAAGAGAAATAGAAATAAGGTAAGAGCAAGAGGCATGAAGGGGGAGATGTAGTTTGGCTCTAGGATATTCCTACTAGTTCAACAAAAATCTCAAGGAGAGAAAGAAGAGTCCTCATTCTGAAAAAAAATACATTGAATCTAAGGGGTTGGGGGAGAAATAGAATGAGAGAGTATGCTGGAAGCTCAGAGAAAACCCAAGATTTCAGCAAAAGGAAACATGGTTAACTAGTATGGGTTGGCATTTCTTGTTGGAAAAAAAGCAGAAAAATTCCAAACACTCAGGGGTAAAAATTTAGTCAGATATAAGCGAGAAAGAGAGATTTCTTGGGTAGTAGGAAGTCAAAGAACCTGTGAAAACATCTTACACCCACTCTAGACTCAACATGGAGGTCTACAATCAATTTATCAATGTCATTGTCCTCTTATTTTTATGAGGGATTAGAAAAGACTTCCGAGGCAGCTAGGATCAAAAAGGGTTAAGAGATCCTTGGTCAGCTGTTCTCTGCTAAGTGCCAAGATTCTATGTTTCTGCCTCAAGTTCACAGGTATGACTGGACTCTTGAAGATATTCTGGCAAGGGTCAGGCTACAACTTCTATCAGGTGAACCAGGTACGGAACATAGATAAACAAGAAAGGCAATATCAAAGAAGGAAGTATAAAATGGAAATGGAAGTTGGAGTGAAGCAAATGTTGGTTAGAAGGAGGTCATGAGTGAAGAAATGTGACAGCCATAAGCAGCTGAAAGAAGCAAGAAAATGGAATCGCTTAATGGAGCCCAGAGTGACCCAGCCTTGTGGTACCTTGACATTGACTCATCAACAAGTTGCAGATGGCAGCGTGATTCCATCTTGACTTCCCTGAACAGACAGGCTCATCAATCAGTTCCAAAGTGTCACCTCTCCAGAGCTCTGCCCCACTAGGGAAAGATAGAAACAGACTGGGCCCATGTTCAGCAGGGAAGCAATTACAGAAGCCAGACCTTCCACCTTCTGCAACCCACAACGACTTTGGGTCCATACTCCCCGAGGGACAGAGAATGGGAAAGCTATCAGGGGAGGGGATGGGATATGGAGACCGGGTGGTGGGAATTGTGTGGAGTTGTACCCCTCCTATCCTACGGTTTTGTTAATGTCTCCTTTCATAAATAAATAAATAAATAAAATAATAAAAATAAATAAACTTTAAAATATTAAAAAAAAAAAAGACTGGGGATATGGATTGATCATATCCATGTCCACAAGAGAAGCAGTTACAAAAGCCAGACTTTCCATTCTCCACCCCATAAAGAATTTTGGTCCTTACTCCCAGAGGGATAAAGAATAGAGATGTTTCCAATGGAGTGGATGGGATATGGGACTCTGGCGTTGGGAACTGCATGGAATTATACCCCCTGTGAGCTTACTATCTTGTTAAACATTACTAAATCACTAATTAAAATTTTAAAAGAAATAAATAACAATAAAAAGAGAAAAACTCAAGAGAGCACCACCACCACCACCCCAAGAAGGTAGTTCAAGGGAAAGGAAAAAAGAAACAAAAGATAGAGCCAGAGAGAAAAATTTATTGTAATCCAGAAGAGTAAAGATTTTTGAGTGAAAGGATTAGGTAGTAATCCCAATATTTAAGAAAATTTTGTCTCAGTCTTCTCATCATAGGATTGGGGAGAGGGGTATAGGAAAAATAATCTCCTGGAAATGGACAGAATATTCACCACAGAAAAGATCCAAAAGGCTGAGAAACACAAGAAAAAAGGTTCCAAGTCTTTGATTGTTAGAGAAATGCAAATAAAGACAACAATGAGATACCACTTCACTCCTGTGAGAATGTCATACATCAGAAAAGGTAACAGCAGCAAATGCTGGAGAGGTTGTGGGGTCAAAGGAACCCTCCTGCACTGCTGGTGGGAATGTAAGTTCATCCAGCCCCTGTGGAGAACAGTCTGGACAACTCTCAAAAGGCTAGAAATGGACCTACCCTATGATCCCACAATTCCTCTCCTGGGGATATAGCCTAAGGAACCCAACACATCCATCCAAAAAGATCTGTGTACACATATGTTCTTGGCAGCACAATTTGTAATAGCCAAAACCCAGAAGCAACCCAGGTGTCCAACAACAGATGAGCAGCTGAGCAAGTTGTGGTATATATACACAATGGAATACTACTCAGCTATAAAAAATGGTGACTTCACTGTTTTCAGCCGATCTTGGACGGACTTTGAAAAATTCATGTTAAGTGAAATAAGTCAGTAATGGAAAGATGAATATGGGATTTTCTCACTCTCAGACAGAAGTTGAAAAACAAGATCAGAAGAGAAAACACAAGTAGAACCTGAACTGGAATTGGCATATTGCACCATAGTAAAAGACTCTGGGTTGGAGGGGGGAGAATACAGATCCAAGAAGGATAACAAATGACCTAGTGGGGGTTGTATTGTTATATGAAAAAATGAGAAATGTTATGCATGTACAAACTATTATATTTACTGTTAAATGTAAAACATTAATTCCCCAATAAAGAAATTTTCAAAAAAAAAAAAAAAAAGGAGTGTGAAAGGCTTAATGATAATGAGAGTCCAGTTTCTTTTAACCTTAAGTGAAATAATTTTCAGCACTTTCAACTCCTTTCTTATAGTACATTATAACAATAATTTGGTTCTACATATGTTCTCTAGTTCCACCCTATATGTGAAGGCAGAAAGATAATCCAAGCAACAGTGATGCCAACCACCATAGTAGGAACTCTCAGTAAAGATGTTTCAACATTGCAGAACATGTCATCATTCAAGTGGAAATATGTTCCCTCTTTAGTGTCATTTCTGGATTTCATGACAGTCTTGATATGCAATATAGATACATGTTTGTGGTAAATCCTTTATATTCCCAGTAAGGAAAATGCAAATGTGCATTCTTCTGATTTAGGTGTTTATCTTTGTAAGGTACATACAGAATTGTTACTTACTAACCAAACCAAGATAATATCCTTCTGTATCTGAAACTCATCATCACAACATTAGAAAACCTGGTACATTTTGAACCCTAAGACAGCAGGAACCTCACATCTTCACTATAGAGCCCCTACTTCCCCCAGTCCTGGAACCCTTGGATAGGGCCCACTTTCCCGTATGCATCTCCCAATCCAAACCAAATAACATTGCATCTGCCGATCACAACCTAACCAAAGCAACGATTGCTACCTCAACATGCTTCACCTCAGAATGTATCCAGAGACTTCACGTGTGGAATGACAACCCTTCAGCTTCATTACTCGGGTGAGACCTTTCCTTTAATAGTACACTCTAATTTCATCTCAGGTAGTTCACTTTCTAACAAAGTCCCATAACCTAGATATACACCAGTTTCTGTGAGAGAGAGCTTATGTGCACACGTATCCATAAACTACTGCAAAATATATACCTGAAAGCAGGACTACACTAGAGTTTGCAGTGAGTACCTCCCTAACACTTCCTCTCCACTATTCCAAGCTTGGGATCCATGATTGCTCAACAAATTGTTTGGCTTCATATGTTAACTCTCTTTTCAATCACCAGGTTCCAGATGCCACCAGGATGCTGGCTAGGCTTCCCTGGATTGAAGACCCCACCAATGTGTCCTGGAGCTCAGCTTCCCCAGAGTCACACCCTACTAGGGAAAGAGAGAGGCAGACTGGGGGTATGGACCGACCAGTCAACGCCCATGTTCAGCGGGGAAGCAATTACAGAAGCCAGACCTTCTACCTTCTGCATCCCTCAACGACCCTGGGTCCATGCTCCCAGAGGGATAGGGAATGGGAAAGCTATCAGGGGAGGGGGTGGGTTATGGGGATTGGGTGTTGGGAATTGTGTGGAGTTGTACCCCTCCTACCTTATGCTTTTGTTCACTAATCCTTTCTTAAATAAAAAATTAAAAAAAAAAAAAAAAAAAGAAAACCTGGTACAGATTAGGTGTAATACTAGCAGTTATTCAAGAAACTAAAAAAAAAAAAAAAATGGTTAAACCACATATCTAAATCAGAGGGTAAAGTTCTGAAAATGGTTTTTCTCACCGGATATGCACTGGTGAGAGACCTATTTTCTCTTTTCAGGATGCATACTATAATATTTTATGGACAACTTTTTCATCATTCCTGTGGCTAGAAGAAAAAGCAGACATGACTCAAACGGTGAACCATATTTGGACCAAAAGCAGTAACAATTCAATCTAGCTGATGAGAAGAGTTTTAAGCAATTATTAACAGTTTACTATGCTATCAAAATAAACAAATAGTAAAGGAAATCTGTTGGTATATTTATTTTGGTGTGGTAGATTAACACATAGTCCCAAAATTCCTTTACATTTCTCATATCAAAAGGTGGGCTCTATGTTCCATCCCCTTGAAATCATAAAGATATGATTGCTTCAGTCAATGGAATAAACAATACACAAGTAGTCAGAAAAAAAAAATCTAGTAGCTTCTTTTGGCTCGCTCAAGACATTCTCTGAAAGAAGTCAGACACCATGAGAGAAATCTGATTTTCCTTCAACTAGCATCATAACCACTTAGAGGCATACAATTATAAAAAATTCCACTTGATTTCCCACTGAACAGGTGACATGGATTACCACTCATGTGAGGGAAATGAAGTACCTTGGATTTTCACTGTAATTGAGATTTGAACAATTTTCCCTAGCTACTATCAGGAAATTTCTACATGAGGAACTCTGAGCAAGAATTATAATGCCAAACCAGTTCCGAATTACTGATCCACTTTGGATCCATTACTGACCCAAAGTGTTGAACAAAGGAAAAGTATTATTTTATGCTTCTAAAGTGAAATAAGGGTGAGTTTTTTCTAGCAATAATAACTAACAAGAACATTTTTACCTAAAAATAGGACACTTTTATAAACAAGATCAATATACATTCACTGATTTTGAAACTCAGGATGGTAGAAGAAAGCAAACATTGGAAGGACACTGAGGAAACTGTGATAAGAAGATTACCACCCCTTGAATGAAATCAGTGAAAGCATAAAAATAATTGAGAAAATGTGGTAAGAAACTGGATAAAAGTAAGTCCTTGCTCTGGAGATGGAGAGTATATCAAAATAATTGTCCGAAGTAACAGAAAACTAAAGCAAAACAAGAAAAGAAAAAGAAAAGAAAATATGCCTCATAAGCTGGTGACAATTGGTAAATATAACTCCAAGAAGAATAGGGGGGAATGTCAACTTGTATATTTTAGCTACCTATCAGAAGTTATGACAGAACAAAATAAACCAAAGTATGACATTTTCTATATCCAAGATAGAGCAAAGAAGATAGAATAGAATAAAATAAGGCTTTCCACTGTCAGCTGTAGTATTCAACATAGTCCAGGAAGTTATAGCCATAGTGGTTAGGAAAGAAAAAGAAACAGGATCCAAATTGGAAGGAATTAAAATTATCCCTACTAGCAGATGACACAGTAAGATATTTAGAAAGTCCTAAAGAATCAAGTATAAAACGCTTAGAAATAATTGCAATATACTAAGGTGACAGGCTATAAAATTAATACACACAAGTTGGTGGCATTTTTCTATGGAAGAAGATATCAATTGCAAATATAATAGCAAAAAGAATTAGGTACCTGGAGATAAATTTAACACAGGAAGTGAAAGATTTGTACACCAAAAACTATGAGTTCTTGCTGAATGAAGGAGAAGACTAAAGAAAAGAAGAGATTTTCTTAAATACTACCCTACCTCCCAGGATACTTCATTTCACTCTATAGCAAATTTCTATTATGTTAATATAATAGAAAACTTCTGTAGAATTTGAAATAAAACAGCAAGAATAATATCATTGTCAATGGCTTACTGAAGCATGAAACTTTTTTTAAACAACAAAATGGTATTAACAAGGCTTCAAAATATTTCATCAGTCAAGTGGTATTCAATAATATACACATTACCATTATTTTGATTTTTTATGATGGAATAAGAAGTTTTCCTATCAAACAAAAAAAAAGCATAAATAAACAGCCTGATTGCACATCTTAAAGACCTAGAAGAAGAAGAACAAAGGAACCCAAAAGCAACCAGAAGAACAGAAATCACTAAACTTAGGGCAGCAATCAATAACATTGAAAATAAGAAAACCATACAAAAGATCAACAAAAGTAAATATTGGTTCTTCGAAAGAGTGAACAAAATCGACAAACCTTTAGCCAGACTCACAAAAAAAAAAAAAAGGATAAAACCCAAATAAATTGATAGTAAATGAGAGAGGAGATATCACAACAGACACCACAGAAATTCAACATATCATGCGAGGTTTCTATGAACAACTATATGCCACCAAGCAAGAGAACCTGGAAGAAATGGATCATTTCCTAGATACCTACAAACTTCCAAAATTAAGTAAAGAGGAAGTAGATAACAAGAACAGGCCCATCACAGCTAGTGAAATTGACACAGTTATCAAAAATCTTCCCAAAAATAAAAGTCCTGGACCAAATGATTTTACAAATGAATTCAACAAAACCTTCAAAGAAGAACTAATACTTCTACTTTTAAAAGTCCTTCTGGATTGAAAAGGATTGAAGGCACTGGAATACTCCGTTCCAACTTCTATGAAGCCAACATCACTCTGGTACCAAAAGCAGACAGGGACACAACCAAAAAAGAAAACTACACATCAATATCTCTGATGAACATAGATGTTAAAAATATTGAAAACACAATTCTAGCCAACCTGATACAGCAGTATATTAAAAAGATTGTTCATCATGACCAACTGGGGGTTATCCCAGGGATGCAAGGTTGGTTTAATAAATGTAAATCAATCAATGTGATGGACCACATCAATAAAAGCAAGACCAAAAACCACATGGTCATATCAATAGATGCAGAGAAAGCCTCTGACAAAATACAACATCCTTTTATGATCAAAACACTACAAAAAATGGGAATAGATGGAAAATTCCTGAAGATAGTGGAGTCTATATATAGCAAACCTATAGACAACATCATATCAATGGTGAAAAACAGGAAGCATTTCCCCTCAGATCAGGTACTAGACAGGGATGCACACTGCCACCATTACTATTCAACTTAGTGTTGGAAGTACTTGCCATAGCAATCAGGCAGGACCAAGGAATTAAAGGCATACAGATTGGAAGAGAAGAAGTCAAACTCTCCCTATTTGCAGATGACATGATAGTATACACAGAATAACCTAAGGAATCCAGCAAGAAGCTTCTGGAAATCATCAGGCAATACAGTAAGGTGTCAGGCTACAAAATTAACATTCAAAAGTCAATGGCATTCCTCTATGCAAACACTAAGCTAGAAGAAGTTGAAATCCAGAAATCAATTCCTTTTACTATAGCAACAAAAACAATAAACTATCTAGGAATAAACCTAATCAAAGAAGTGAAAGAATTGTATACTGAATATTATAAGTCACTACTCCAGGAAATTGAAAAAGACACAAAGAAGTGGAAAGATATTCTATGTTCATGGGTTGGAAGAATTAACATCATCAAAATGAATATACTACCCAGAGCCATATACAAATTTAATGCTATCCCCATCAAGATCCCAACCACATTTTTTGGAGAATAAAACAAATGCTACAAATGTTTATCTGGAATCAGAAAAGAAGGCCAGAAGTAAGCCCCCACACCTATGGTCATCTAATCTTTGACAAAGGTGCCCAGACTATTAAATGGGGAAGGCAGATTCTCCTCAACAAATGGTGTTGGAAATAATGGGTTGAAACATGCAAAAAATTAAACTGAACCACTATATTTCAGCAAATACAAAAGTAAATTCCAAGTGGATGGAGGACTTGGATGTTAGACCAGAAACTATCAGATACTTAGAGGAAAACATTGGCAAAACTCTTTTCTGCATAAACTTTAAAGACATTTTCAATGAAACAAATCCAATTACAAAGAAGAATAAGGCAAGCATAAACCTATGGGACTACATCAAATTAAAAAGCTTCTGCACAGCTGGAAAAAACTACTCCCCAAACCAAGAGACCCCTCACAGAATGGGAGAAGATCTTTACATGCCATACATCAGACAAGAGGCTATTAACCAGAATATACAAAGAACTTGCAAATCTCAATACAAGAATACAAATAACCCCATCCAAAAATGGGGAGAGGACATAGATAGAATATTCACCACAGAAGAGATCCAAAAGTCCAAGAAACACATGAAAAAAGGCTTCAAGTCTTTGATTGTTAGAGAAATGCAAAGAAAGACAACAATGAGATACCACTTCACTCCTGTGAGAATGTCATACATCAGAAAAGGTCACAGCAGCAAATGCTGGAGAGGTTGTGGGGTCAAAGGAACTCTCCTGCACTACTGGTGGGAATGTAAATTGGTCCAGCCTCTGTGGAGAAAAAGTCTGGAGAACTCTCAGAAGGCTAGAAATGGACCTACTCTATGATCCTGCAATTCCTCTCCTGAGAATATATCCTATGGAACCAACACACCCATCCAAAAAGATCTGTGTACACATACATTCTTGGCAGCACAATTTGTAGTAGCCAAAACCTGGAGGCAAACCAGGTGTCCAACAACAGATGAGTGGCTGAGCAAATTGTGGTATATATACACAATACTACTCAGCTATAAAAAGTGGTGAATTTACCTTTTTCAGCCGATCTTGGATGGACCTTGAAAAATTCATGTTAAGTGTAATAAGTCAGAAACAGAAGGGTGAATATGGGATGATCTCACTGTCAGGCAGAAGTTGAAAAACAAGATCAGAAGAGAAAACACAAGTAGAAGCTGAACTGGAACTGGTGTATTGCACCAAAGTAAAAGACTCTGGGGTGGGTGGGTGGGCAGAATTCAGATCCAAGAAGGATGAAAGAGGACCTAGTGAGGGCTTTACTGTTATATGGAAAACTGGGATATGTTATGCATGCACAAACTATTGTATTTACTGTCGAATGTAAAACATTAATTCCCCAATAAAGAAATTTTAAAAAAGAAGTTTTCCTATCAAGGTATACTTTTTATCAAAATAAGGAGGAATATATATATATATATGAAATTACATTAGATACATTTATTTTCTTTTTTCCCCTTTCTGTGCCCCTATATATATTTATTTTCAACATGTGATAAATTACTGTCATGAGACTTATTCATTAAGAGACTGTTATCTTCACTCTTTTACAACAATTCCCCCAACACTGTCTTCTATAAATTTTTGGAGTTTCTGGTAATAGCTAGGTCTTTAACACATTTTGATTTGATCTTGGTGTGCAGTGTTAGGTAGTGGTCTAGTTTCACTTTTCAATATGTGGCTGTCCAATCTTCCCAGCACCATCTATTAAAGAGACCTTCTTTACTTCATTTAATGGGTTTGCCCTTTAACTATTTTTCACTCCCCTTTACTTTGTTTGGTTTTTCCTGTTGTTATTGCCCTTCTGGTTCTATTCTAATACTGACAATCTTACTTAAAATTGCTTCTTCTTTTCATGTGAGACTGCTCTCAATAATTCTTGCAAGGCAGAGTTGCTAGAAGCAAATTTCTTCAGTTTCTGAATGTTTGAAAATATATTTATTTACCCCTCATATTTGGAGGATAATTTAGCAGGATACAAAATTCATGACTGGCAATTTTTAACTTTTAATACTTTGAATATGCCGTTCCATTCCCTCCTTGCCTTTATAATTTGTGATGAGAAATCTGCTGGAAGTACTATGTTTCTGCCTATGTATGTGAGTTTCTTCCTTTCACTGGCAGCCTGCAATATTTTTTCCTTGTCCCTAGTCTTGTGTAGTTTTACAATGATGTGTCTTTGTGGTGTCATTTTGGATTCATAATTAGGATTTAGGTGTGTATGTACCTTCTTGTATTTCTTTTTTTTTTTTTAATTTTTTTTTTTCCTCCTCCAGGGTTATTGCTGGGCTGGGTGCCTGCACCATGAATCCACCGCTCCTGGAGGCCATTTTTTTCCCCCTTTTGTTGCCCTTGTTGTAGCTTCATTGTGGCTATTATTATTGCCCTTGTTGACGCAATTCGTTGTTGGATAGGACAGAGAGAAATGGAGAGAGGAGGGGAAGACAGAGAAGGGGAGAGAAAGATAGACACCTGCAGACCTGCTTCACCGCCTGTGAAGCGACTCCCCTGCAGGTGGGGAGCCGGGGGCTCGAACCGGGATCCTTACGCCGGTCCCTGCGCTTTGCGCCACATGCGCTTAACCCACTGTGCCACCGCCCGACCCCCCCCCCCTTCTTGTATTTCTATATTTTGAACATTTCTCAGGTATGGAAATTTGTCTGCAAAAATATCTTTGAAGATGTTCTTTACTCTTCTCTACCTCTCTTTTCCCTCATGGATCCTAATAACTGATATTTATCATTCTGATGGAGTTTTTCATCTTCTAGTGTGGATATTCTTTCATCTACCTGATTAAGCCTACTTCTGATGCCTCATACCTTGATCTGAACTGCATTCAAAGTGTCCTTTAGTCCTTTCAGTTCTGTTTGGATTTTTTTCTTTCTGTACTTTGTAATTCTTTTGTAAAATGATCACTGAATCTTGAATCTAAACATTAGTTTTTTAAAGTGATTTCATAATGAGTTTTCTGTCTCTGTCATTTCGTCTAGATCTGTGCCTGTCTGGTCATTTGGGTTTTCTATCATTGCTGTGTATTTCTCAGTTTCTGTATTTAGTGTTCTTTTGTTGTGCCAGCAGGAGGTACTATGGTTAAGGTGTTTGATTTTCCTGTTTATATATTTTAATGGGGAGGGTTTTTTAATGTTTATTTATGAAATGAAAACACTGACCATAGGAAAAGAGGGGTACAATTCCACACCCATTTCCACCTCCAGAACTCCGTATTACATCTTCTCCCTTGATAGCTTTCCTATTTTTTAATCCTTTGGGAGTATGAACCCAGGGTCATTGTGGGGTACAGAAGGTAGAAGGTCTGGCTTCTGTAATTGCTTCCCCACTGAACATGGGCGTTAGCAGGTCCATCCATACTCCCAGACTGTCTCTCTCTTTCCATAGTGGGGCAGAGATCTGGGGAAGTGGGGATCCAGACACATTGGTGGGCTCATCTGCCCAGGGAAGTCTGGTTGGCATCATGGTAGCATCTGGAACCTGGTGAATGAAAAAAGAGTTAACATATCAAGCAGAACAAATTGTTGACTAATCATTAACCTAAAGGCTGGAATATTGCAGATGAAGATTTGGGGGTCTCTGTTTTGGAAATAGCTAGTAGGTCTATTTTAGGTATATTCCAAGGGGCCCACGACTTTACTAAACTGCCTGAGCCCAACAGCTAACATGTAGGTGGTCTAAAGGTATTGCCTAAGGAGATGATGTCATGGCTGGAAAAAGGATTAGAAAACTGGATCAGGAAAGAGAGTAGCTCCCAAATATCGGAAAAGTGTACAAATATTGTTGACTCTAAACCCCATCGATTTGATCTGAGGCCCATATTCAGCACAGGAGCCTATGTGACCTCTGCATCCCTGTAGATCTGAGTTTGCATTCTGTGGTCATGAGTAGGAATGTTCCAAGTTGCACCAATTTCAGGACTCATCTTCCTCAGGTGGTAGATAGAGTATGTTATCCAACCTCTCTTTGGAGGATGAAACATTCTCCAACATTGTTGATTTTATCCTGAGTCACCAAGCTGGTCAGTGTCCTTGATATCAATATAGGGTCTTCCTGCTGCTGTTGTAGCCTTTCTGGGGCAACAGCATTGGAAACTCAAGTAGCTAGAGTTATAAGGTGAGTTTTTAGGTGATTTTTTTCTTTTTAATAGTTTTTGTTGCTCTATCTTGGGAAAAGAAGAAGGGGAAAGAAGAAGAAGGAGCAGAAGAAGGAGGAGGAGGGGAAAAGAAAGGAAGAGGAGGAGAAAGAAGAAGAAAAAGGAGAAAAAAGAAGAGAAAATTGACCCAAAACTGAAGTTATATATTTCTCTACTCTGATTTAAATTACATATAAAACTAACTGGAACTATACTTTAAAGTAAGTAAGTTCTAATTAATTAAATTTGTCTAATGGATAGAAGAAATTCAAGCATTTTATTTCCTCTTGAATCAGTTAAGTTGTGTTTTTTAAGGTATTTTCATCTTATCCGTTTCCCCAAGTTTAAAAAAAAATGTTTACCTTACTGCTTTATTCATTTCAGACTCAATAGTTTTATCTTGCTCATCTTTATAATATTTTCTTCTTTATCATTTCTAATGTTTATTTGTACTATTTCATCTTTTTAGAGCCTAAAATGTCTGTTCAATCCTTGTTTTTTTCAAAAACTGAACTTTTGCCTTAGTTGATTTTTTGTATTTATTTGTGTTTCATCTAATTAATTTCCACTCTTATCTTTATAGTTTCCTTCCTTCTACTCTCTTTGTGTTTATTTTGTTGTTCTTCTAACTTCTTAAACTGCTTAGCCCACTTATTGTCAACGTTCTTCTTTTCTAGTATAAGCATTTTGAGCTATAAATTTACTATAAAGTATGCTTCGGTTGTAGTTTACAATTTAGACATTTAATTTACTTTAGTATTTATTTTTAATTGTGAGTTATTTAGAGGTTCCTTTATAAATTAATTCTAAAAGATACACACTTTTTCTATAAACCCACTTTACTTATTTCTATTTCTAAATTGTTGAAAAATGGTTTTGATGATAAAAAAAAAAATTATAGGTAGTCGGGTGGTAAAGCAGGGGGTTAAATGCCCCACCTGCAGGGGAGTTGCTTCACAGGTGGTGAAACAGGTCTGCAAGTGTCTCTTTTTCTCTCCCTCTGCCTTCCCCTCCTCTCTCCATTTCTCTCTGTCCTATCTAACAATGATGATATCAATAACAACAACAATAACTATAACAACAATAAAAAAAGGGCAACAAAAGGGAAAGTAAATAAATAAATATTTTTTTAAAATTTAAAGAAATTTTAGGAAATTATTTTTATGATGGTTCCTTTTTGACAATCATTATTTGTGTAATTAAGGATAAGATGTGATCTCTTATTTGAGGTGATTTATTTTTATGTCACGCTTGTTAATATTATCCAAAATTATCATATACCATTAAAATTGTGTTGCTTGATTTATCAATTACTGAAAGAAGTTTGTAATTTCTTAAACCCTTATTGTAGGCTTTTCCATTATAGTCTTAAGCATTTTGAGACGATTCGTTAAAAATTTTAGATATCCTACATTGGATGAGTTGAAATTTTATCAACATGTGTAACCATACTTCTCAACTCTTTTACCTCAAAGATTTTAGCTGGCCTGCATATCTATCCTCTATCATTTATTATCAATGATCTCTCACTGTCCTGGAAGATTCTGGTTTAAGCTCCTTTTTATATTTTTATTTATTAATATTATTTTTCTTAATATTATTTGTCTACTTGTTTACTTATTGATTTATCTATTTATGCATTTCTTTGTTTGGGGAGAGACAGTGAAAAACTGAAATGGAAAGAGGAGGTAGAGAGAGAGAAAGAGAGACTCCTGAGGCACTACTTCACAACTCAAGCTTTTTCTCCATAGGTGGGAACTGGGAGATTGAACCTAGGTCCTTGCCTCAGCCAAATATTCTACTACACAGATCATAGGTTATTTATTTATTTTTACTTCTGAAATTCTTGTGTACTCGGTTTCCATCCCTTCTTAACAATATACGGTTTTAATTAACCATATATTGTTAGCCATGTCTACTCAATTTACATTACTAATAAATCTGAATTTATATCTAGAATTTCATTTTGTGCTGTATCTCCTTTTCCATTTTTTTAAATTATATATTTTACTTATTGGATAGAGACCGTCCTAAATGGAGAAGGAAGGGGGCAACAGAGAGGGAGAGAAACAGAGAGACACCTGCAACACTACTTCACCACTCACAAAGCTTTCCCCCTGTAGGTGGGGACCAGAGGCTCAGACCTGGGTCCTTGAGCATTGTAACACGTGCACTCACCCAGGTGTGTCACCACTCAGCCCGTTGTATCTTTTAACAAAAGTTCTATTTCCTTTTATTCTCCTTTGTCCCCACCCCACCCCCTTTTTTTTGTTCCTAGTCTTTGTTATCTTTCTCCCTCCCTACCCTCTTCTGTCTCATCTCCTTTCTTAACTTCTGCTTCTACTTTTTCTTGCTTGCTTTCTTTTGGTATGATTAAGTTATTGTTTAAGTTATTTTTCTCTGACTTCAGTGGCCCAACACAATATATCCAGGATTGTGAGGTTTTTTTTCATATATCCAAATCATATATTGAAGATATAGTAATGAATCAAATAATTTACAAAATATGAAAGCCTTAAGTAACTTTTTCCTAAAAAATAATATTAACCTTCTCTTATATTTCCTATGGATATTTTTCAGTTGGGTTCTAGATAAGTGCTTCTTATCCTTCTTCATTTTACAAAAGTTTCTCTCTAATATCCAAAAGAAGAAAGAAACAGCAGTCAACAGTGTGGCTTGTGGGAAAGTGAAGAGAACATGCATAAGTGATATCCAGAGTTTGATGTTTGAGTGATGTTCTGGTTCTCCCTCCTCTTGTTTATGAAATAAAACCATAAGTCTTTTCTATGGTATTGTCAATACTGCCATTTTATAAATAAATAAAATCTTTTCTCAAAGGGGAAAGAAATTTAAAGAGTTGATCTCCACATTTAAGTCTTTATTCCCTTCACAGCATAGGAATACCAAGCAACTGAGAAGTGAAACTGTAACTCTAAGGACTTTTTTAAAAAAAATTTATTTATAAAAAGGAAACATTGACTAAACAATAGGATAAGAGGGGTACAACTCCACACAATTCCAACCACCAGAACTCTGTTTCCCATCCCCTCCTTGATAGCTTTCCTATCCTTTAATCTTCTGGGAGTATGGACCGAAGGTCATTGCGGGATGCAGAAGATGGAAGGTCTGGTTTTTGTAATTGCTTCCCCACTGAACATGAGCATTTACAGGTCGATCCATACTCCCAGCCTATCTCTCTTTCCCTAGTGGGGAAGGGCTCTGGGGAAGCGGAGCTCCAGGACACATTGGTGGGGTTGTCTGTCCAGGAAAGTCTGGTTGGCATCATACTAGCATCTGGAACCTGGTGGTTGAAAAGAGAGTTAACATACAGTGCTAAACAAATTGTTGACCAATCATGGACCTAAAGGCTGGAATAGTGCAGATGAAGAGTTGGGGGGGGGGGCCTCCATTTTGTAGATAGCTAGTAGGCATATTTTAGTTATATTCCAAAGGGCCTGTGGCTATACTAGTGTTTTGTGAATTTTTTTCTTGTTTGTTTGTTTTGCCTGAGCCTGAAATCTGATATGCAGGTGGATCCTAATTATTGTCTGGGGAGATGATGTCATGGCTGTCAGAAGGACCAGAAAGCTGGATCAGGGAAGAGTAGCTCCAAAATATGGGAAAGGTATATAAATATTGTTGATTACAAACCTCATTGATTTGATGTGATCTGGGGCCCATATTCAGCTTAGGAGCCTATGTGACCTCTGCATCCCTGTAGATCTGAGCTCACATTCTGTGGTCATAAATAGGAACATTCCAAGCTGCCCCAATATCAGGACCCATCTTCCTCAGGTGTAGCATAGAGTATAGTGTACAGCCTCCTTTCAGAGGGTGGAACAAACTCTAATGACTTTTAACCAATTCCCACAGTGTGGGACAAAAATTGAAGTTCTGGATTTAAAGAGGAAGATCAGTGCTAAGCCCTTAAGGTCTAATACTGGAATTATAGAGGACTATAACTTAAGAGAGAAGGTAAACTCCAAATTGACTTGTTAATGTATATTCCAATCTTACAAATTCATATGGAGGTGACTTTAGATTGTAAGTCCTTCATCTGTTTACCCTGGAAAAAAATGCTAATACTGCAGAGAAAAAAAAATGTTTGGAACTGCGAGTTATTCTAGTTTCTTTCTGTAGGAAGACAAGTCCATAATCTCTAGTTTTTGAGAATGAAAACTTTTGGGCTTGATTTCTCATGATCTACTATAAAATGGGAAGAATAATAAGAAGTCAGAAAGCAGAAAAAGGGATCAATAATGGCACATATTTGAGGTTTTTAAGGCATTTTGAGGAATTACATTGTCTCTCACAGATATTTATCTTAAAAAATAAAATAACTACTCTCAAGCAATTGCCAAAGTCACTATTTATTATACTGTACCAGATTTAAGTGACGTCTCTGATGGAAACAATGATGCTTCAGCTCAGTATTAACTGTTCAGGATATATGATGACAACTGTGATCTATCACAGACTGGGATGTAAGATATGTGCCTTTTGAGTCACATTTCTGTCTAATACTCCAACCTAACTTGGGAGTATAATGTGCTTTCCTGGCACCTGTGAACTATGCCATCACTTTATCTAGAATACTTATAAATTTGCAGCTTCACAAATAATAAATGAAATGGAAAATCTCCAGGGAGTTGTTAAAATGTAAAAAAATCAGATTCATTATAATATCATGTGAACATAAAATTTTATGTATAAATATTCATTAACATATATTCATTCCATCAGGTAAATCCTGATTAGCATACTGTCCTTGTGGAATTTGAATGTTCTCCCTTGTTTACATGAGTTTTTTTTTCAGGTACTCCTATTTCCTCTCAGAAAGATGATTCAAAACATTAATGAAACCAAGAGCTGGTTCCTTGAAAGGATAAGTAAAATAGATGAACCACTAGCTAGATTCACAAAAAGAGAAAAAGAGAAAGCTATGTTAAAAAAAAATCAGGAACAAGAGATGAAATTACAACTGAACATGGGTAAATACAAATAATTATACATGAATAATATGAAATTTTTATGCAAATGAAGTGGACAACCTAGAAGAAATGAATACCTATCTAAAATCATACCAACTTCTAAGCCTAACCCAAAAGGAAGTAGAGAACTTAAGCAAGGCAATCACTAGTATATAAATTGAATCAGTCATCAAAAATCTTCCCAAGAATAAATCCTAGATCCAGACAGCTTTACTAATGAATTCTATAAGACTTTCAAAAAGAATTAACAATAATTCTCAAGATATTTCAGAAAACTGAGGAGGGAAATCACCTCCAAAGAACTTCTATGAAGTTAACATCACTTTGATTACCAAAGCAGGAAAGGAATATATAAAAAAAAAAAAGAAAGAAAGACGGGGAGAGAGAGAGAGAGAGAGAAATTAAACTATAGACCTATATTACTGATGAACATTGATGTAAAAATCCTGAACAAGATCTTGGCAAATAGAATCCAGCAACATATCAGGATAATAATTCACCCAAGACTAAGTGGGATTGATCCCTGGGAAGCTGGGATGGTTCAACATCCACAAGTTATTCATTGTAATTCATTATAAAACAAAAAGAAAGATAAAAATCACAGTCATACAATATCATTTAATGCAAAAAAGGAATTCAACAAGAATCAATACCCATATATGATAAAGACCCTTCGGAAACTGAAAATAAAAGGACAATTCCTCAACATAGTAAAGACCAATTATGAGAAACCCACAACTAACATCATTCTCAATAGGAAAAAGTTGAAAGCTTTCCCTCTAAAGTCAGGAACCAGACAAGGATGTCTACTATCTCTGCTATTATTCAACAAAGTTCTCAAAGTCCTTGCCACTGGAAATAGACAAGAAAGAGATAGCAAAGATATACTGATTAGAAAGGAAAAATCAAACTGTCTCTATTTGCTAATAATATGATAATATACTTAACCCCAAAGAATGCACCAAAAACTTACTGGAAATAATTAATAAATTCAGTAAAATAGAAGAAAGAAAAAGCAATACCCAAAAATTGGTGACATTTCTAGATACAAACAAGGAGTCAGAGAAAAGATTAAAAAAAATAAAAGGATTAAATCCCATTTACAATTGAACCCACAAAAGTTAAAATGCCTTAGGATGAATCTCATGAGAGAGGTGAAGGGCTTTACAATGAAAACAATAGGACATTGCTAAAAGCAATAGAGAAGGACACACAGAAGTGGAAGAACATTCTTTGTTCCTGGATTGGAAGAATAAACATTATTAAAATGGTCATTCTATCAAAAACAATCTACAATTTCAGTGCAATCCCTATCAAGAACGTGATGGCAGTTTTCAAAAAAAAAAAAAAAAAAAACTGAACAGTTCGTTTAGCTGATACTCCTCACCATTGGGGCACATCAACAAACAGGAAATGACAATTGTTGGTGAAGATGTAGAGAAAAAGGACATCTACTAAATTGTTGGGAATGCAAACTGGGGCAGTCTTTCTGGAAAACAGTTTGGGGAAGACTTAAACAAATAAACATGGGAATACCTTATGAGATGGCAATTACCACTCCTAGGCATATACCCAAAGTGTATGGAAGCATAAATTCAAAAGAAAGATGAGTATGGGATGATCCCACTCATCAACAGAAGCTGACTAAGAAGATCTGAAAGGGAAACTAAAAGCAGGACCTGATCATATTGTAAGCAGGGCACCAAAGTAAAAACCCAGTGGTGAGGGGTAGGCATGTAGCTTCCTGGGCCAGTGGGGGGTGGGAGTGGGCGGGAGGGATGGGTCACAGTCCTTTGGTGGTGGGAATGGTGTTTATGTACACTCCTAGCAAAATGTAGACATATAAATCAGGAGCTAATTAATATGAGAGGGGGAAATCAATTGTATGTCTCAAAGTTTCTCAAAAGACAAACTGAATCTTTTTAATATATAGGCTATGTATTTGATATGCGGACTCTCTCAAAAGCCTAGACCAAGTAGATTAGAAGCTTCCAATAGCACAGCTATATACAAGATACTGGGTACTGTCCAGCAAACCATAACAAAGGGACTTTTCAAAGTTAACCCAATTAACAAATAATGTGATGATAATATTAACTATTGATTGTCTTTTTGAACCCTAAGACAGCAGGAACCTCACATCTTCACTATAGAGCCCCTACTTCCCCCAGTCCTGGAACCCTTGGATAGGGCCCACTTTCCCGTATGCATCTCCCAATCCAAACCAAATAACATTGCATCTGCCGATCACAACCTAACCAAAGCAACGATTGCTACCTCAACATGCTTCACCTCAGAATGTATCCAGAGACTTCACGTGTGGAATGACAACCCTTCAGCTTCATTACTCGGGTGAGACCTTTCCTTTAATAGTACACTCTAATTTCATCTCAGGTAGTTCACTTTCCAACAAAGTCCCATAACCTAGATATACACCAGTTTCTGTGAGAGAGAGCTTATGTGCACACGTATCCATAAACTACTGCAAAATATATACCTGAAAGCAGGACTACACTAGAGTTTGCAGTGAGTACCTCCCTAACACTTCCTCTCCACTATTCCAAGCTTGGGATCCATGATTGCTCAACAAATTGTTTGGCTTCATATGTTAACTCTCTTTTCAATCACCAGGTTCCAGATGCCACCAGGATGCTGGCTAGGCTTCCCTGGATTGAAGACCCCACCAATGTGTCCTGGAGCTCAGCTTCCCCAGAGTCACACCCTACTAGGGAAAGAGAGAGGCAGACTGGGGGTATGGACCGACCAGTCAACGCCCATGTTCAGCGGGGAAGCAATTACAGAAGCCAGACCTTCTACCTTCTGCAACCCTCGACGACCCTGGGTCCATGCTCCCAGAGGGATAGAGAATGGGAAAGCTACCATGGGAGGGGGTGGGTTATGGGGATTGGGTGTTGGGAATTGTGTGGAGTTGTACCCCTCCTACCTTATGCTTTTGTTCACTAATCCTTTCTTAAATAAAAAATTTTAAAAAAAGAAAAAAAAAAAAAGAATGTATACACCTTTGTGTTTATAACTTCACTACCTACAATAGCCAAACTATGGACATAACATAAATGCCTGATGGATTACTGGATAAAGAAGTTATAGGATACATATATAATGGAACACTGCTCTGCAATCAAAAAGAATGAGAGTGTATTCTTTGGAACAAAGTAAATGGATTTGGAGGTCATTGTGCTAAGTGAAATAAAGAAGTGGACAATCACTGGGTGGTTTTGCTCATATAAGGAACATAGATCACTAAAACAAATTAGCTTGCTAAAAAAAAAAGTCTCAGACTTTGTGAAAACTAAGATTGTTACTGTGGGAGAAGTGGGTGGGAGCATAACTTTGGATGCAGGTGAGAAGCAGTACTGTGGGTAGCTCTCTTTCTCTCCATCCCTCTCAAGCTCTCTGACTACCACCCTCTATCAAAAATAAAGAAAAGGGGGGGAGGAACCCAGCAGGAACAGGAAGGTCATGCAGACACTGAATTCCAGCAATATCCCCTATGGCAACAACAAAAAATGTGACAGATTATTCTACTTGAAGACTGTGGTAATAGTCTAGCAGAGAACATTGAATCCATCATTGTCATAGGAGGCAAGTTAATATACAAGCATATATACAGCATACTCAGTAGGAAGATGAGATCATTCTGTTCTGAATGCTTCTATTTTCTCAGTAACTTAGTGAGGTCATCAGCTGATAGTGAAGAATGGGAAGGTGGAGTTGAAAGTTTGATGACAGAATAGATGATATGTTTGTTTTTCACAGATGAGGAAAGCAAACTCACCAGGGAAATACCAGAGGTCTCCTGATAATCACTTTCTCTACTTCCTCCCATAGTTCACCGATAATCCTGGATATAAACCGCTCTCTTCTCCCAAAATATTCTCATTAAAGATCTATTGAATTATTACTCAAAAGGAGAAGTTCCTTTATGTATCCGTAGACCTCAATTTACACATTTAGACTCTAAGCACGAAAACTTGTTCCCTCCCATCTTATGAAAAGGTGTATGGATGATATGAATAATGAATGTGAAATCCTTTAAGAGGGGAATCATGCTCTATATGTGCAGAGTAGAAGTTGGACAAACAAAATGCCCCCACTGTAGGAGAAATATCTTTCTCTTTCAGTAGAACTGACGAGATGTGGACAAAATAAATCAATTTATTTGATTTTAACTTATGTGCCTTAAAATTTGTTTTTTACATGTTAATTTTCATATCTATTTAATAATGAAACATACTACAACTTAAATCCCAGATATTGACATTCATGTTAAAAAGAAGATGTACTCACAAGGACCAGCATAAGGATCCCGGTTCGAACCCCGGCTCCCCACCTGCAGGGGAGTCGCTTCACAGGCGGTGAAGCAGGTCTGCAGGTTTCTATCTTTCTCTCCTCCTCTCTGTCTTCCCCTCCTCTCTTCATTTCTCTCTGTCCTACCCAACAACAACAACAACAATAATAACTACAACAATAAAAGAACAAGGGCAATAAAAGGGAATAAATAAATAAAATAAAATAAAAAAAGAAGATGTACTTGAAGCAATTAAGAGAACTCCAGAAAGAGCACATTGAACTCCAACTCTGTTTTCTCAGCCTTATGGAGCGCCACCCAAATTGTAATGCAGTAGTAGCTACATCAAATTTAGTTAGATTCAATATAAATTTTTGCACATAGAAACATGCAGAAAAAATGTAAGATGTAGTGGACAATGTAATTAGTAATGTTTGCATTTTTATCTTGTACTTGATTTGGGTAACTTTGAAATTAGCTAGTACCCATTATATCAATAAAGATAATCAAGAATGTAATCTCTGACTTGATTTAAATAATAAACAGACATGACAGTTCTCCAGTAGGAAATAAAAGACAAGTTGAGGTGGAAAATAATCTTGAAGACAGTGGGTAAATCCAAATGCCCATTAATGTGCTCTTGGTTATTTGTAAATGTTCTGTTTACTTGTGCAATCCTACAATATTTTAGCAGAGTTATATGAGGAAATGGTCGAAATTCCTAGAAGCTGTTTTATACTACATAGCCTGAAGCTAGTAAATCCTACTGTCTCCTTGGCAAATTCCTGGCATTCTCCTTTTAGAAAATTGATAAGCTTGTTTATTTTGTTTGTCCATTTTCTATTTCTGATTTTCTTCATCAAATTTGTTATCTTATGTATGTAATCAAGTTGTCCCAAGTATTGTATGGAAATAGTTGCAAAGAGAAATTAAAGGTAAGTAAAAGTAAAAAAATAAATAAACTTTTTTTTTTTTTGGTTATTGCCTGAGCTTCACTACTCTGAGCCAACTTTTCAGATAGAAAGAGAATGATATATCCCAGAAATTCCTCTCCTAGGCTTCTATCCAAAGAACACAAAAACATCTATTAGAAAAGATATATGCAGGGGCCAGGAGATGGCTCACCAGGTTGAGCATGCATGTTAGAATATATAACGACCCTTGTTCAAGCCCCCAGTTCCCAAGGAGGAAGGCAGGAAGGAAGCTTCATAAGTGGTGAAGCAGTGCTTCAGTTCTCTCTCTATACATATTTCTCCCTTCACTCTCAATTTCTCTCTGTCTCTATAAGGAAATAAATAACAGAAGCTAAAAGGTATATGAACACCTATGTTCATGGTGCCACTACTTATAATAGTTAAAATTTGAAAATAGCTTAAGTGTCCAACAACAGATAAGTGGCTAAAGATGTTGTGACATATATATATATATATTGAAATGCTACACAGTGGTAATAAAAGAAGGCATGTTCTTTTTTGCCACAACATGAATGGAACTAGAGGGAATTATGTTGAGTGAGATAAACTGCAAGTATGAATACCTGATGATCTCACTCACAAATCTTCATGTTGGCTATCAAGCTCAAACAAAGATTACTAAAGTCCTGGGTTCCTCTGAACATGCCTAAAATAGTCATACTACCTTCTTTCCACTCTAGGGTTCCTATTCTCATTTGTTCTATCCATATTCTTTAGTTCCTGTTTATTAAACATTTTGTTCTGCTTTATATCTTACTGCCTTTCAGCCACCAAGTTGCAGATGTTACTACGATTTCACCCTGACGTCACTAGGCAAATGGCCTTGCCAATGTGTCCTGGAATCTCACCTCTCCAGAGTCCTACCCCACTAGGTAAAGATAGAGACAGGCTGGGAGTTATGGGTCGACTGGCCAACATCCATGCCTAATGGAGAAGCAATTACAGAAGACAAAACTCCTCCTTTCTGCACTCCAAAAAGAATTTTGATCCATACTCTAAGAGGGGGTAAATCTTAGGATGAAGTGACCGGAGAGCTCTGAACCCCAATTCCACCAGAACCCAAAATGTTTGGGACCAGGAATCTTTGTTTTTATACAGTCACAGGGAGGTAGGAGAATCTGGAACACACCAGAGGAAGTCAGTCGGTTTCTCTTATCTGAGAGGGAAGAACTAAAAAGAACACTCTGAAGTAGTAATAGGGGTAGTATGCTTTAGAAAGGAAGTGAAAGCAGGGCCATAGAACTGAAAATTTCATCTCATTATCTACGACCTTAAAACTGTTTCTGCTAGAGGGGGATGGAGGCACAGATTTCTGGTAGTGGGGATGATGTGGAATTATATCCCTATTATCTTGCAACTTAATCACAATTAAATCACTAATAAAAATACAAACACAAAGAGGGTTGGGCGGTGGCGCAGTGGGTTAAGCGCACGTGGCGCAAAGCGCAGGGACCGGCGTAAGGATCCCGGTTTGAGCCCCCGGCTCCCCACCTGCAGTGGAGTCGCTTCACGGGCGGTGAAGCAGGTATGCATGTGTCTATCTTTCTCTCCCCCTCTCTCTCTGTCTTCCCTCCTCTCTCCATTTCTCTCTGTCCTATCCAACAACAAAGCAACGTCAACAATGGCAATAATAACCGCAAGGAGGCTGCAACAAAAAAGGGGAAAAATGGCCTCCAGGAGCGGTGGATTCATGGTGCAGGCACCGAGTCCAGCAATAACCCTGGAGGGAAAAAAAAAAACACACAAAAATAATAAATAACCAAAGGGTACAAAAGACAGTTAACTTCAATATCAGTAAGATAGTACTGTTTTCTCTGTCTCCAAATGTCAGATCTTCCTCATTATAATAGTCTGACATTGTAGTTCGGGAGGTGGCACAGTGGATAAAGCATCGGACCCTCAAGCATGAGGTCCTGAGTTCAATCCCCAGCAGCACATGTACCAGAGTTATGTCTGGTTCTTTCTCTATCTTCTATCTTTCTCATTAATAAATAAATAAAATATTCTTTAAAATTTTAAAAAAAATATATAATAGTCTGACATAAAACATGTAGTAAATATAACTACATATTACATATGTAAATATGTAGCAAAATAGAACATAAACAGTATTCCTAAATCCTAGAATTCTTCTATTAGTTTAGCTAGCTTGAATGTAAAATAGTTTGCCTTACATTCTGTCTAATGAATTATCTTTCTTTATAGCAAATATTAATCTCTATAATCAACAGCCACTAGGATACTTCCCCAGTCATATTTCACAGAATTCTCAGAAACATATTTATAGTTTGTGTCCTTACTCCACTGATTATAGCTTATTGATTGGAGATAAATATTTTCTCCATGTTGAAAGTCTCTGATTCCTCTGACAAAAATTTAGAATTAAAACCATGAGAGAAATAGACTGTGTCTGCACTACTCAATTTAAACCAACTATTTCTAGAACCATGGAGTGACCATGTTCCCTCATTTTGACTAAAGGAAAGAAGAAGTATACTTACTACAAAGAGAAAGGATAAATTCTTGGTCCTGAATTTCATTGTCTATCCTCACAACAATTCTTCTTTATTTTTTTTCTTAAACTATATTCTATTGTTCTATTATTTATAGCTAATGCCCCAATTGATACATCTGAAAATCTACTGAATTGATCTTTATAACTTTACTCCAACATTTGAATCAAATTTCCAAAATTCATGTTATGCATGATTAGAAGTATGCAACAGAAATTGAAGGTCATTATAAATTATAAGCTTGTTTCACTAAAAATACTATAAATAGATTTACAATGAAAAATTTAATCTTGCTCAAAGGTACATTTGACTTTTTTATCGTTGTAGTTATTATAGTTATTGTTATTGATGTCATTGTTGTTGGATAGGACAGAGAGAAATGGAGAGAGGAGGGGAAGACAGAGAAAGGGAGAGAAAGATAGACACCAGCAGACCTGCTTCACCACCTGTGAAACAACCCCTCTCAGATGGGGAGCTGGGGGCTTGAACCAGGAGCCTTATGACAGTCCTTGCGCTTTGTGCCATGTGCACTTAACCCGCTGTGCTACCAGCCAACCCTTGTTTGACTCTTTGTCCTTGACTACTCGGAGAAAGTCTCTAGAACAATATGCTGGGTATTTGTTAGGGGTCTATAAGTCACGCTGGGCAGTTTAACAGTGTGACTGAAAGCTGTGCTGACCACTTTTGGAAAACAGTATGGATTGCTCTCAAATAAATAAAAATTGAGGTACCTTATGATTCAGCAATATTACTCTTAACCATATATACAAAGAACATGAAAACTAACCTTAAAAACATATACACCCCTATATTCATAGCTGTATCATTCACTAGCCAAGAAGTGGAAGAAACCTAACTGTCCATCAACAGACAACTGGATAAAGAATTTGTGGGTATATACTCAATGGAACACTTCTCTGCAATTTAAAAAAGATGACTCTGTATCCTACCGGACAAAATGGATGGAACTGGAAGTGTTTATGTATACTGACTTAAGTGAAGAGATAAAGCACAAATATCAGGTGGCTTCACTCTGGAGTAGAGTGAAATACAGATAATAGAAACATACAACATGTTTTTAAAGAACTCAAACCATAAAACTTTGTGAGAACTGTGTTATCATTGGGGATGAGGGAGGGACATACTGAACTTCGGTGGTAGATACATTGTTAAACAATATTCTTGTAATTTTATAATTGTAAACTAATATTAAGTGTCCCACAGATAATTTTAAAAAAAGGAGAGTGGGCCTGCCCACACTAGAGAATTACAATGTATTTTGAGTGGCAACAGTAAGCATCAGTTGACTTTTAGAGAAACTTGAGGTTGAGATCAGTCATATGAGTCATTAATGGTATTAACATGGTGACAATCAAATCTTCTTTGATTGTCAATAAATAGCCTATGCTTGTAGTTAAATATCCATATTGAGAAGTAATGTTACTCTTCCTATAAATTGAAAGGACAACTTGTGCAAATCATGTGTGTCTATCCCTAGTTTCTGCCCTGCTTTACATGCCTCTTTGCTTTATTTAATTTGTATCTTTTACCTTTAATAAACTGTAATTATGAGCACTTCTAATAATCTTCTAACAACTTCTAATATGCTCTGTGAATTCAAGCAAATTATTCAGTCTGAAATTGGAAGCACCCTCTACCACCTTGAGACTGGCACCAGAAATTAGGAGGAATTTATGTTGGATGTTCCTTCTAATTTCATAGTTGACTTAGCTTTCACAATATATTAGTGTATTTTCCTTCTTTTGGAGAAATAAAACCCTTGTCTAGCAACTATGTTAAGGACTCAACTGAAAGTGACCGAGATCCAAGTAGTTTTGATCTTATGCATCCTTCTATAATTGACTTGATAACTGTGTTCACTTTATTTGTTACATTTCTCTTTGGATTCTTTGAATTTAATTTCTCAAGAACAACTAAGTCTCATATGCCCATTTCCTAGCATAATAAAATTGTAGGTGGCTTTTGAAAATGATAACTTATAAATAAATAGATGAGAGACAGATGTATAGAGATAAGGCTCTAGCATCATTTAGTCTGGAAAAGACTCATGTCATTAAAATAAGGTCTATATATGCTTTCCATATTTTAACCTTGTCTGTCTCCTGGAATCCTGTATTATAATCTGCATCCATCCAGCAAAAAACAAAAGTAAATAGTAAAGAAAACACACTTAGCTCTTCAAACTCTGGACTCAAAACATGATTTATCTGACATGCATCTTATCTCACAGTCCACTACTGGCAATAATGACATAGATAATATAGGTTCTCCCTATATCTCAAACCTTTGGTGCAATAATTAACATCTAAAAAGTGTACAACACTCATCAAATAGAATACAGCAGAAGCTGTGGTAAGATGAAAGAGAATTTAAAAGAAAAATTATTCAAGAAAGAAGGAAGGGTGAAGTTTATTTTAAAAATTAAAAATACCATTTATTTTGTTACTTTATTATCATTTGAGGAATACCTGCTATACTGAAGTTAATAATAATCATGTAAGGTTGCACATTTTGTTAATTAGATGTTAAATATGTATGAGACTAGGACTCTAAGATGTACGTCACTAGAAAAGTTCAGTGTCATGTGACCTCCAGGTCTTTATCCAAAGTCTTTCTAGAACATCAACTTGCACTTAGTGGGGGTGAAGAAGAAGAAGAGGAACCTTAACTATTGTGTTATTCTGCAGAAGGAAAACAATGCTTTAAGAGCACATTAATTGCAGCAAAAGTTAAGTCAGGTGACTTGTCAGATTTAACTTTCTTGAGTTACTCTGGGGCACAAACAGAGCAGCCTGCAATATCATGAACCACCACTCCATATATAATCAGTATTGAATTTCAAACTTTGTTGCTTCATTCAACAAGCCTTCCCAAGAGAACTCCCAGCTGTTGCTGCCGACCTTCTCTTAGCTGCTATCTTGCTATAATTTTGGCTTTCCTTTTTCTGACAAAGACTATTACCACATGATGGCCTATTACTTGTCTCCTTTCTTCATCAGCCACCTCTGCTGATGTCACATAAATGCCACCTGCTCTTCAACAGTGGAGAGTAGGGGAATATAATCAGCTCAGGTCTCTGTTCCTGCTCATAAAATTTTACTAGTTAAGAACTCTGGAAGCTTTCCTATTGATTTTGTCTTCTAGAAATCCCTTGAATCTCTATTTCCCTCTATCACTACTGCTATTCATTCACCCCAAAACCAGTTTAATAGGTCCCATTCTTATCTTCCTTTTCTAGTCTTATCTTCCTCTAAGATTTGGCTTCATATGTGATAGTATAGCAAAAGTCACTTGATGCCTATATCATCTCGTCAACTCTTAAAATATTTTAACAAATTATTTTGGTCTTGACATAAAAATAATAATTCTTAAGTTTTTAGACCCTGAAAGATCCAGACTAAGTCTAATTTGTGAGACAGTTCCTCCTTCAGCTTGTATGCCCTAGATAAACAGAATGCCTTTCAAGTTCTCACATAGGTCCAACAAAATATTTCAGATGGATTGTGTGCTGCTTTGTCATGCATGTAAGCCATACTGAACCCCAACTCCTGCTACATAGAATGAAGTTTTGGTGTTATGGTCTGCCTCTCTTGCTTTCTCTCTATCTCTCCATATATATGTACCTGTATCTGAAAATGTCAGCCCAGAATGATGAAGCCCCAGAGATGACCAAAAAAATCAATAAAGATATCAAGTTGGGGCAGGATAGTGGAGTACCTGGTTGAGTGCACATGTTACAATGTGCAAGGACCCAGGTTAGAAGCCCTGGTCCCTGTCTGCAGGGGGGAAAGTTTTATGAGTGATGAAGCATTGCTGCAGGTGACTCCCTCTCTCTTTCCGTCTCTATCTCCTCCCTCCCTCTTGATCTCTGGCTGTGTCTATCCAATAAATAAAGATAATAAAAAGAGTAAAGACTTTAAAAAATATATATATATATATATATCAGATTGTCACATAATCTATGCTTCTTCACTTCTCAGAGTAATGTAATTCCAGCTTGCTTATTATTTAGTTGATACTTGTTCATTTTTTGTGTTATTATACAATAACTGCTTCTTCACAGGACTTTTCCCTATTCCTTAGTCTGAATGAGGTCTCTAAAGACTCCATATTTTCCTCATAACACATATCAACCTTTGATGTTATGGTGATATAGATTATTATTGGATGAGTGGTTGTTTCCTCCACAATAGTATCACTGATACTGGCACCGAGTCCATTTGCACTCAGTAAATATTTGTTGAATGAGGAAATGAATGATCATTTTAGAGAACAGCACGTTTTCTGTTTTCTTTTAAATTGTATTACTGATAACTTCTTCATATGATAGCATCTGCAACTTGGTGGCTAAAAGGCAGTAAAGTATAAAGCAAGAAAATGTGATTAATGAACAGGAACTAAAAAGTAAAAATAGAGCAAGATGAAAATAGGAATCTGAAGGTGGAAAGAAGCAAGAAAGTCTATATTAGGTATGTCCTTTTAGGGGGTCTTTGAGTTTTGTAGTTTTTGCTTGAGTTGATAGCTAACATGGAGTTGGACAAAAATATTGTCTGAGAAGTTAGTGTTAGAGTTGAGAATAGGGCTAGAAAGTTGGATTAGGGCAGTAGTAGTTCCAAAAGTTAAGGAAAATCTAGGAACAAAATTAACAATTTAGCCCATCAACCTGATCCAGGGCCCATGTAAATTCATAGTTAGTTACAGGAGCCTGTATAACCTCTGAATCCCTGTCAGTCTGAACTCACAGTCCATGCTCACAACTGGGAACATTCTAGGTACACTCATTTCAGGACCAGTCTTACTCAAGTGGCAGGGTAGGATGACCCAGCCTCTCTTTGGAAAGTGGGGAAGTCCCTACCTTTGAGAATAGCATATCTTTTCTTGGAAGAAAATTCATACTACCTGGAATATTTGAGAAAGGATTTTGAATTTTAACTCACTTTATAGTACTACTTGTTTGTTTCTCAGTGAGCAATTTTATTTTAAATAGAAGTAGTGTGTGTGGGACACAGAATTTTGATGGTTAATGTACTGTGGAACTATACTCTGTATCTTACAATCTTGTAAATGACTATTAACCACAAGTAAAAATAAAATGGCTTATAAAAAATCAACTACATAAAAATTAATAATAAAAGTAGTCTGTGACTGGAAAGCCAATAAATTAGTGTCAGAAACAGGAAAACTAAACTTCCTAGTATTAGAAAGATTCTCTTGTAAGTATAAATTTATTCCACTTAATTAGTAAAAATGTGTTCTTTTATTGTGTCTCTCTGCTCATCTACATGAACAATATTTAAAATCTGATTTTATTTTTCTTTGTAATTCTTTGAGTTTCATCTTTCCTCTAAAGATTTTCAACCAAAAAGGTCAGCAAATAAAGTATATATACAGTCCATGGACATATTTTAGAGCTTTTGGGAAACACTCAAAGAAAAAGCTATTTTGAGGATCGGGAAATAGCTTGTCTGAATATTGCCAAGTGGATTTGGAATAACCTTTCTTGTGGGATGCAGTGCAAAAGAAAAGCAAGAACCTCAACATTCTGAGTTCAAGGTTACAATGGAATGTGAACAAAAACTTTCTCATCCTGTTAACTCTTGGACACACAGAACCTAAAAACGGTGTCTTCTTTCATTAAGGAAAAAGTTAAACAAAAACAGGGAAGCTTTGACCTTTTATATTTTGGCTTCTCTAAGAGTAACTCACATAGCTTTTTGCCCTCTTTTCCTCTGACTTCTTACTGTTTAATTAGCCTTGAAAACCCATGCAGTCCATGGTACACAAAGTAAGTGAGTTGGCAGTAGACAAGGAAGAAAGCCACCGGGTGCTTCTTATATCATAGTAACATCATTGTTATGTCAAGACTTCCCCCTCCATTACTGAGAAAGGAAAAGGCTCATTCACAGCACAGTAAGTATTAGTGCCCCTTTTAAAGTGGGCAAAGATAGATGGGTGCTGGCAGAGTTATGCTAAACAGTGAGTCAAGACAACAATAAATTCTTAAGCAAAGATGACTATGGCTCTTAAGAATAAGGAAAAACTTTCTAAAGAGGCTCTATCTTGAATGAAATGTTTTGCTCTATAATTAACTTTAAAGTACTGAGTACTGTCTCCTTATATGAAAATTACTATTGTAGGAGTCTGGCAGTAGCGCAGTGGGTGTAGCGCAGTGGGTTAAGCGCACGTGGTGCAAAGCACAAGGACCTGCATAAAGGTCCCAGTTTGATCCCCCGGATCCCCACCTGCAGAGGAATCCCTTCACAGGCAGTGAAGCAGGTCTGCAGTTGTCTGTCTTTCTCTCCTCCTCTCTGTCTTTCCCTCCTCTTTCCATTTCTCTCTGTCCTATCTAACAATGATGACATCAGTGATAAAAACAATAATAACTACAACAACAATAAAAAACAAGGGCAACAAAAGGGAAAATAAATTAATAAATAAATATTTTAAAAAATTTAAAAAGAAAATTACTATTGTAAGAGTATTGCATGTAAAATAAACTATATGAAATAAAGTGATTTAAAACAAAACAAAAAATAGAACATGTATTTGAATAATGAATGAAAGCAAAAAAAAAGCTTATTTCAAAATCTGAATACTAGGTGCAAAAGGAATTTTACATTAAACTGAATATATATATATTAAACTGAATATATATATATATATATATATATATATATATATACCGGCAAAGAAAGTCATTGCATCTATTTGCTTTTTTTTTTCTTTCATCTATATCCTACTCTGTCTTTCCCTCCTCTCTCAATTTATCTCTGTACTATCCAACAACAACAGCAATAACAACAATAACAACAGTGACAAAATGGGAAAAATGGCCTCCAGGAGCAGTGGCACATACAAGGTGAACAAATGTAGGGGAATATTAAAGTTGGTTTGAATAGTCCGCCTTCTTTGCCCTGTGTGCGTGCCAGATTCAAGCCCAACCCCCAACACATTGAAGGAAGTTGTCTTTCCCTCTCTCTCTTTCTGTCTCTCTGTCTCTATATCATTTTTTCTATTTGAAAAAAGTCAGCTCAGAGAAGTGAAGTTGCAATGATAACAACAAATGAATCAAGATTTTTGATTTATAGACCATTGTCTGTAAATATTTGCCCTGGGAATTTACTCTTTAATTTTCATTTTTCAATTTCACTGCTCATCTCTAGCTTATGGTGATGCAGGGGGCTGAACCTGGAACTTTGGTGCCACGGGCATGAAAGTCTCTTTTGATAACTGTTAAGGTATTTCCTTCCTTAAAAGTAGCAACAACAACAACAAAAAGAAGTAACAGTATTTTCTAAGTCTTCCATATTTATATGGGACCTGTCCATACAATTTTTACTTTAGCCATGTATTAGAGTTTTCTTGGTTGAATATTTTTCCACTGTCTCATAATTAAGAATAAGTGATTTCCCACATTCTCTTTTTAAAAGAAGAAATAGTACACTGAGATCTAAGTAAATGTGCTTAACCAGTTCTCCAAAAAACGTTCCTTTCTTGCATTCTGCATAGGCAAACAACTGCTGTGTGCATGCATTTAGTCCATCTTTTACCATTTCCACCTACTATCATGGGAAAGTGATAATATCTTGTTTGAAAAATGTACATAAGAGGCTAGAGAGATAGCATGGTTGTTATGCAAAAAGGCTTTCATGCTTGAGGCTCCAGGATCAATCCCCAGAATCACCATAAACTAGAGTTGAACAGTTCTCTGTACCTTGAAAACTTGTTTGGAGATTCTAGCAGGGGAGCACAGTTATTCATACACCCTCAACCAAAGACCAGTCCATCTCTATTCAGGGAAGGCCTTCCTCGTTGACTGAATGTGTAGCTTCATAGAGCAGTTAGGGAGGAAGGGAACACCCATCTAGCCAGCCAGATCAGCCGAGTCAACCCTGGCGATCAGTGGGGTGACAGATGTGGCAGCCAAATCGCCCTTACATCCTGGGTTCTCTCTATGTCTTTCTTTGTGAACTTCTTTCTCAAAAAGTGAAATAAATAAAATATGGTTTCTAAAAAAAGTACTTTCTTTAAAAAAAATAAGTATAAAAAATAAATATGTACATAAATATCAAGATGTACTCTTTATTTTGCACTTACTTTTTTTTTGAGACTCTATGTTGACATGTATAGATCTAGTTACTTATACTTATTTTATTCCACTGAGCAGATATTTGTGCTTAATATCTAGTATTAGAGACCCAGAGATGACTCATCTGGTGAGCATGTGCTTTATTGTGCATGCAGACCAGGATTTAAGCCCTTGGTCAGAGTATGAGAGCGCCTGCATGTGGAGGTGTTTGGGGGGATAAAAGGGGAAAGGGAAGGTCAACACTTCCTTCCCCCCATTCTAAAAGTTCATCACTCATTATCTCAATAAAGAATTGAGGAGAGGGAAGATGGCGGTCTAAAAAGCTGCTCGTGGCTTGAGCTCTGACAACATCTACTGGAAACTGTAGGATTTTTTGGCTTTAGCAGGAAAGTCAATAAGGGGTCCTAGCGGTAACAACAAGGAGGTGACTATAACTCAGTTTGGGTTAGAAAATAGAGTAAAAAGAAAGGAAAAAAATTTTAATTATTATTCCTGAAGAGCACCCCTGAACCCCTCTCCCCCCCATAACCAGTCCCTGGGGGCCAGAGATCTGCTCCTAGCAGGCTCCCCTGCTGAGCTTCTTTCTTTACCAAGATTCCTGTCCCACCAGGGGGTGTCATTCCAATTCCAATTCTATTCCTTTCTGAAACCCTTGGCCTTTTTTCTTTCTAAGTGGCCAGTTCCAGCTACAAATATTCCACAAAGCAGAGCCTTACTCAGACAGGGAAAGACTGCCAGAGGTTTTTTTTTATTTTTTATTATTATTATTATTTTTTGCTTTATTTTCTCAACTATCAGCTGCCTCTGCTCAGGGGAACTGAGGCAATCTGGAGCCATCCAAGCTGAAGACAGGACAGATTTTTTACTCTGTTCTATTTTATTATCAAAACTAGATAAATGTGTATCCCTTTCCCCTCTCCTTCAGGTTGACCAGAATTAACTCTTAGTGTATTTTCCATTGCTAGGGGACTGGCTGTCTTATCCACTGCTAAAGTAACTTGTTTTACTCTTCCTACCTCCCTTACCTACTCTCTCCCTCCCCCCCACTAGCTAATTAAATAATAATAAATAAACAAATAAATAACTCTTTCACTGCTCTTTCATTACTGTTCTTTTTGTTATCTTTTTTCTTTTCTCTCTCTTTTTTTTTCTTCTTCTTTTTCTCATTCTTGTTATTGTTTCTTCCTTCCTCCTTCAGCTTTCTGAATTCACTGATGCACGTTTGGGAATTATTTGGGGGAAGAAATCTGACTCAGAGTGGACTCTCTCTGCATGTATCTCTGCTCTACTTCCCATTCTCTTCTAGCTACCCCTAGAATATACAATGGGTAGTAGATTTGCGTAACTGTCTATGCTTGCTATTCTTGTCTGTTCTTGCTATTCTTGTCTATTCCTGAGGTGTTTTTTTTCCAGTTTTTTTGTTTGTTTGTTTTACTTTCTTAACAATCAGCTGCCTCTGCTCAGGAGGCTTGAGGCAATCTGGAACAGGTTTATTATCTTGCTCTATTTTATTATTAATATTATATAAATGTGTATCTCTTTCCCCCCCCTCCTTTAGGTTGACCAGAATTAACTCTTAGGGTATCTTCCATTGCTAGGGTACTGGGAGTGTTATCCATTACCAGAGGAACTTGTTTCACTACTCCTACCTCCTCTACCCACTCTCCCCTTCTCCCTCCTCCTAGCTTATTAAAAAAATAAAATAAAATAAAAAATAAATTAATCAATTAAAAAACTTCCTCTCACTGCTCCTTTATTACAGCTCTTTTTCTTATCTTTTTTCTTTTCTCCTCTTTTTCTCTTGTTTCTCTTTTTTTTTTCTTCTCTTCCTTTCTTCCTTCCTTCTTCTTTGGCTTTCTGCATTCACTGATATTCATTTGTGAATTATTTTGGGGAATAAATATGACTCTGAGTGGACTCTCTATGTGTATATCTCTTCTCTGTTTTATGAACATAGATGCCAAAATATTAAACAAGATCTAGGACAACTGGATACAGCAGAACATCAAAAAAAAAAATTGTTCATCATGACCAAGTGGAATTCATCCCAGGAATACAAGGCTAGTTCAACATCCATAAGTCAATCAATGTCATTCACCACATCAGTAAAAGCAAAGCCAAAAACCACATGATTATTTCAATAGATGCAGAGAAAGCCTTTGACAAAATTCAACACCCATTCATGCTCAAAACTCTACAAAAACTGGGAATAGATGGGAAATTCCTTAAGATAGTGGAATCCATATATAGCAAACCTACAGCCAATATCAATCTCAATTGACAGAAGCTGAAAGCATTCCCCCTCAGATCGGGGACTAGACAGGGCTGTCCACTGTCACCGTTACTCTTCAACATAGTATTGGAAGTTCTTGCCATAGCAATCAGGCAAGAGGAAGAAATCAAAGGAATACAGATTGGAAGGGAAGAAGTCAAGCTCTCACTATTTACAGATGATATGACAGTATACATAGAAAAACCTAAAGAATCCAGCAGAAAACTACTGGAAGTTATTAGGCAATATAGGAAGGTGTCACGCTACAAAAGCAATGTACAAAAATCAGTGGCATTTCTTTATGAAAACACTAAAACTGAAGAAGAAGACATCCAGAAATCACTCCCATTCACTGTTGCAGCAAAATCAATAAAATACCTAGGAATAAAGTTGCCCAAAGAAGTAAAAAACTTGTATACTGAAATCTATAGTCGCTACTCAAGGAAATAGAAACTGATACCACCAAATGGAAAGACATCCCATGCTCATGGATTGGAAGAATAAATATCATCAAAATGAATATTCTCCCCAGAGCCATATACAAATTTAATGCAATACCCATCAAAGTTACACCAAGCTTCTTTAAGAGAATAGAACAAACACTACATTCATTTTATGGAAAACACCTAGAATTGCCAATACCATCTTGAGGAAAAGAAACAGAAATGGAGGCATCACACTCCCATATCTCAAACTATATTATAAAGCCATCATCATCAAAACAGCATGGTACTGGAACAAAAATAGGCACACAGACCAGTGGAACAAAATTCTTCTTCTAGCGTTTGCCCTTCTTCCGTAGCCAGTCAACAGCGTCAGGTTGAGCCTGATGTCTGCTTGTTGCTGGCTTTGAAAGTGACTGGGATCCATGTGGATTCAGTCGGCTAGGAAGGATCGTCAGTTTCCCCAATAAATGGGTGCTCACGGGATGCACCACGAGAAGGTCGATCCAATGCATCCCGGAACAGAATTGAAAGCCCAGAAATAAATCCCCACACCTATGGACATCTAATCTTTGATAAGGGGGCCCAGAGAATTAAATGGAAGTAGGAGGCTCTGTTCAATAAATGGTGCTGGCAAAACTGGGTTGAAACATGCATAAGAATGAAATTGAAGCACTTTATCTCACCAGATACAAAAATCAACTCCAATCGATCAAATACGTGGATGTTAGACCAGAAATGTTCAATAAATGGTGCTGGCAAAACTGGGTTGAAACATGCATAAGAATGAAATTGAAGCACTTTATCTCACCACATACAAAAATCAACTCCAAATCGATCAAATACGTGGATGTTAGACCAGAAACAATCAAATACTTAGAGGAAAACATTGGTAAAACACTTTCCCACCTACACCTCAAGGACATCTTTGATGAAATAAACCCAATTGAAAGGAAGACTAAAGCAAAAACAAACCAATAGGATTACATCAAATTTAAAAGCTTCTGCACATCCAAAGAAACTATTAAACAAAGAGACCCCTCACAGAATGGGAGAATATCTTCACATGCCATACATCAGACAAGAAACTAATCACCAAAATATATAAAGAGCTCAGCAAACTTAGCACCAAAAAAGCAAATGACCCCATCCAAAAATGGGCAGAGGATATGAACAAAACATTTACCTCAGAGGAGATCCAAAAGGCTAACAAACATGAAAAACTGATCTAGGTCGCTGATTGTCAGAGAAATGCAAATAAAGACAACATTGAGGTACCACCTCACTCCTGTAAGAATGGCATACATCAAAAAGGACAGCAGCAACAAATGCTGGAGGGGTTGTGGGGACAGAAGAACCCTTTTGCACTGCTGGTGGGAATGTAAATTGGTCCAGCCTCTGTGGAGAGCAGTCTGGAAAACTCTCAGAAGGCTAGACATGGACCTTCCATATGATCCAGTAATTTCTCTCCCGGGGTTATACCCCAAGGACTCCTAACACCCAACCAAAAAGAGGTGTGTACTCCTATGTTCATAGCAGCACAATTCATAATAGCTAAAACCTGGAAGCAACCCAGGTGCCCAACAACAGATGAGTGGCTGAGAAAGCTGTGGTATATATACACAATTGAATACTATGCAGCTACTAAGAACAATGAACTCAACTTCTCTGACCCATCTTGGTGCTAGAAGGAATTATATTAAGTGAGCTAAGTCAGAAAGATAAATATGAGTATGGGATGATCCCACTCATCAACAGAAGTTGAGAAAGAGGATCTGAAAGGGAAACTAAAAGCAGGATCTGACTAAATTGAAAGTAGGGCACCAAAGTAAAAACCCTGTGGTGAGGGGTAGACATGTGGCTTCCTGGGCTGGTGAGGGGTGGGGTTGGGGGTAGGGGTGGGTGGGGGGGATAGGACACAGTCTTTTTGTGGTGGGAGTAGTGTTTATGTACACTCCTAGTAAAGTGTAGTCATATAAATCATTAGTTAATTAATATGAGAGGGGGGAAATTAATTGTATGTCTCCAAGTTTTTAAAACACAGACTGAGTCACTTTTTAATATATAGGCTGTGTATTTGATATGCGGACTCTCTCAAAAGCCTAGACCAAGTAGATCAGAAGCAACCAGTGGCACAGCTATATACAAGATACTGGGTACTATACAGCAAACCCTAACAAAAGGACTTTTCAAAGTTAACCCAGTTACCAAATAATGTGATGATAACATTAACTATCCATTGTCTTTTTGAACACTAAGATAGCAGGAACCTCACATCTCCACTATAGAGCCTATACTTCCCCCAGTTCTGGAACCTTAGGTTAGGGCCCACTTTCCCGCATGCCTTTCCCAATCCATATCAAATAATATTGCATCTGCCAATCGCAACCTAATCAACGCAACAATTGCCACCTCAATATGTTTCAGCTCAGACTGTGTCCAGAGACTTCACGTGTGGAATGACAACCCTTCAGCTTCATTACTTGAGTGAGACCTTTTCTTTCATAGTATTCTCTAATTCCATCCCAGGTGGTTCACTTTCTAACAAAGTCCCAAAACCTAGATATATACCAGGTTCTGTGAGAGAGAGCATATGTTCACACGTATCCATAAACTAGTGCAAAATATATACCTGAAAGCAGAGGTACACTAGAGTTTGCAATAATTACCACCCCAACACTTCCTCTCCACTATTCCAACCTTTGGGTCCATGATTGCTCAACAATTTGGCTTTGTATGTCAACTCTCTTTTCAGCCACCCAGTTCCAGATGCCATCAGGATGCCAGCCAGGCTTCCCTGTACTGAAGACCCCACCAATGTGTCGTGGAGCTCCACTTCCCCAGAGACCCACCCTACTAGGGAAAGGGAAAGGCAGACTGGGAGTATGGACCGACCAGTCAACGTCCATGTTCAGCGGGGAAGCAATTACAGAAGCCAGACCTTCCACCTTCTGCAACCCACAACAGCCCTGGGTCCATGCTCCCAGAGGGATAGAGAATATGGAGATTGGGTGGTGGGAACTGTATGGAGTTGTAACCCTCCTACCCTATGGTTTTGTTAATTTATCCTTTCTTAAATAAAAAATAAATTAAAAAAACAACCAAAAAAAAGAATTGAGGAGAGAGCATGATATTCAGGAATTCTAAACTTTATTTGGGAAAACTGAGAACATTCACATGTTAGAACATGATAGAATGAGAGAGAGACAGACACAGAGAGGGGGTAGAGAGAAGAGAGAGAGAGAAAGTCAAGTTACCATTTACATGATGGCCTGGGCAGAGAGAGCCCATGAGACCAGGGATCTTGCTTTTAAAACCCAAGCCCCACCTCCACCTTTCCAAGCCACACCTGTAACCACTCCCATTTTCTGGGCAGTACAACTGGACCCTCCAGGTGTTCATTGTCATTCAACAGAGGTTTCATAAGCAGTGGAAAGGGGTTGTGGTGTATCTTTCTCTTTCTGTCTTTCTCCCTCCTTCAGTTTCTCACCTCTTCCTGAAAAACAAATTCTAGATTAAACCAGAGCTAAGCAATACTCTAATCTGTCTCTTTCTGTATCTTTCCATTTCTCTCTCTAAAACAAATGATAAATCTTTCAAATGTATTACTAAGTACATAGGCAAGTGAAAGACTACATTGATCATGATACAATGAACTGCTGTTAACAAATAAACCTCATTTTTTAGTGAGTTAAAAGCAATAATAATTTTGGTCTTACTCATGTAACAATACAGGGTTGGTGTCCTTGCTAGTGGGTCTTTCAATATATGGTATGACTCTTCTATCTTATAAAGATACAGACATTTGAATTCAGCCACCAGAAACTGAAGGAGAAAGTGGAGGATGCCAGTGTGTATGTGTCTGTGCATGTGTGTTTTCAGGGATTGTGGCATGAGATTTCATTACTTTCACTTTGGATAGAGGCAGTCTTGGTCTAATTTCAGTTTAGAGAACAAATTCACAATGTACAGTGTCAGCCCAAATCAACAGACCACCCACAAAGAGAGTAAAAAGATTACACAGGTTTCTCCCACAAAGAACTGAAGAGCTCTGGAAAGAAACAAAAGATAAATGTGTTTTGTTAAAGGCAAGTGAAAATAGTGTCCAGCACAACATGCATATGTAGTAATAATTAATAGAAACAACTGAAATTATAGTAAACAATAAAATAATGATTTGAGATATCATACAGTACTGTTCCCTATACCCCCTACCTATATTCTTAAAGTAATTCTAGAAATATCCTAAAGGGTAAAGCATACAGTTGCTTATAGATGTGACTTGGCTTTTGGACTAAGAATAAAAACATTTTTTAAATCAAAAAGGTGAAACTCTAAATAGATTTCCAAATATGGAAAATATAGTACTCTGTGAAGTACATTATAAAGACTAGATAGTTTTTTTCACTTACCAAAATTCCCAGTTGATGTTAAGTATTGGTTTGAGTTTTTCCAGTTGGAAGCAAATAAGAACTTGTGGATATGCTATAGATAAGTGACTCTCAAATGGGAGTTGGTAGGAGCGTATCAGCATCTCTGCTAAGATTATGGAGCCAGGAATGTGTAGTTGGAAAACCTCCCCAAACTGATTCTACAACTCCTCCACCCTCATCCTGATTTAGAACTACTGTTTGGCTTATTACTTAATACTAAAGATTTAACTGCTGTCTTAGATGTGGAAGGTGAAAATAAATAGCAAGAAACCTTTTGAATGAAAAGAATTGTCAATTAAATGTAAATTTATGTAAACAGAGACTCATCAACAAAAATTGAATAGAACTAGAATTCCAACTCGGCACATGCATGGGCCTAAGGAAATGAAGTAACTATTTCAAAAAGTGAATTATTATTTTTATTCGTGATTTCATATTGGTTTCAAAATTATAAGATAACAGGGGTATAATTCCACACCATTCTCACCACCAGAATTCTGTGCCTCATCCCCTTCACTGGAAACTACAGTGGTTCCCCCAAGGTCACAGATACTGGTTGACTAGTATTTCTATAATGATCTATCATCTATCTTTTTGCTCATTTTTTCTATGGTCCTGCCTTCTTTTCCTTTCTAAGTCACATCTACTCATTACTACTTCTGAATTTCTTTCCATTTTTTCCCTTCTCTCTCTGGGTCCTGATATAAGTAGGTTTGAGAGCCACTCTGGGAATATGGACCAAAATTCTTTTGGGGCTTCTGTAATTGCTTCTCTGCTGGACATGGACATTGGCAGATGAATCCAGACTTCCAACCTGTTTCTGTCTTTCCCTAGTGGGATAGGGCTCTGGAGAGGTGAGGGATCTGGGACACACTGGTGAAGTCATCTGCCCAAGTAATGCATGCTGAAATCATAGTAGTATCTGAAACTTGGTGGCTGAAAGGCAGTTAAAATATGAATCATGACAAAATGTTTAATAAATAAGAACCAGAAAGTAGGAATAGAGCAGGTGGGAATTGGGATTTTAGGGTGATAAGAAGCTAAAAAGTCTACTTAAGGTATATTCCTAGAAGCACATGACTTGAACTTTTTGCTTGAACTTGACAATTAACATGGATATGGACTAAGAATATTGTCTGGGAATATAGTATCAGAGTTGAGAAGATAACTAGGAAGCTGGATTAGGGCAGAAAGTACCTAACAAATTAGAAGAAAGTATATAAATACAATTAACTGCTTACCACATCATTTGGACCCAAGGCCCATATATCTTCATATTTAGCACAGAAGTCTATATAACCTTCAAGTCCCTATATGAGTTCATAGTCCATGGTGACAGCTGAGAACACTCTAAGCTGTACTCACTGCAGGACCAGTCTTCACAAGTGACAAGAGTAGACTGGTCCAACTTCCCTTCAGAAAGTGGAGCACTCCCTACCTTTGCTATTTTATAGTGAGGGTATGGTCCTGGAGAGGCTCTCAGAAAAACTTACGATGATGTTCCTGATGGAAGTGACCGGTGATGGTGGGAAAAGGAGTCTTAGAGGTCTAGACTGTTGTGAGATATTTATTTTTATCTCAATGTTATTGCTGCAATTTGCTGATCAGAGTCCAGATTTAAAAACAACCTAAATATCTTGATAAATTAATCAATAAATAAAATATAGTATAATCATATATATAATGGAATTATATATTCAGTCTTTTAAAAAGAACACTTACACAACATGGACAGACCTTAAAGATACCACTCTAGGTGGTCCAAGTGATAGTGCTCCTGGCTGAGTGCACACTTTACCAAGCACAAGGATGTCAGTTTGGGCCCCACTCCCCACCAGCAGGTGAGATGCTTGACAAGCAGTTAAGCAAGTCTGCAGGTGTTTATCTTTCTCTCTCCCTCTGTCTCCCTATCTCCTCTCAATTTCTCTCTAGCCTATCAAATAAAATAGTAAACAGAAGAAAAAGAAAAAAATGGTTACTGGGAGCTGTAGATTTGTAGTGCTGGCATCAGCCCCACTAATAATCCTAGTGAGGAAGAAAGAAGAAGCCAAGAAATAAAGAGAAAGAAAGAAAGAAAGAAAGAAAGAAAGAAAGAAAGAAAGAAAGAAGGGAGGGAAGGAAGGAAGGAGGAAAAAGAGAGAGAGAGAGAGCCAAAGGAAGGAGAGGTAGGAAAGGAGAAGAATGGGAGGGAAAGAAAAGAAAAGAAAAATCACCCTAAATAAAATAAATTAAAGACAAGTATTCACTTATATTAAGATCTCACTTTCAGACAGAATTTGAAAGAAAAAACTGAACTCACAGGAACATAAAACAGACTGATAATTACAGAGAGAGTTGAGGATGGGCAAAGATATTCAAAAAGTACAAGCATCCACTTAATAATAAATAAATTCTGGGATATGATATATAATACAGTGACTGAAAAAATCATAAAGTGTATTTTAAAGTTACTAATAGAGTGAAGCTTTAAGTTCTCATCATGAGAAAATACAACTATGCTAAGTGATAGCTACTTACTAAATATAATTCATGTACACATATGCCAAATTATTATGCTGTACTCATTTAAACTTAATACAGTTTTGTCATTTATATCTCAGTAAGAAGGCATTAGAAAAAGTCAATAAGAGGAAAACTTCATTAAAAGGTATATGGGTGGGATGAGAATGTGTAACTTATTTTACCCATTAGTAATCAAATTGTTGTAATTATGACAGACCAGAAAACTGTGACTAACACAAACAACATTTTAGTGTCAAAAAAAAAAAAAAGGTTGAAGGAGCTGGGCAGTATTGTACAAGTAAAATGAAAATGTTTCCATGTGCAAGGATCCAGGTTCAAGCCCAGAGTCCCCCCTTGGGACTGGGATTAGTGGAACACTGCTTGATATGCCTATGGGCCATGTGTATTTCTTCTTTGAAAAACTGTCTATTCAGTTCTTTGGCCCACTTTTTTATTGGGTTACTTTTTTTTTTCCTTTTGTTGAACGGTACCAGTTCTTCAATAGATGTTTAACATCAGTCACTTGTCAGATGTGTCATAGGCAAACATCTCCCATTTAAGCAGTAGCCTGGTCATTCTTTTGTAGTTTGCTTTCAATGTGTAGATGATTTTTAGTTTTATTTTTTTCATTATACCCCAGAGCCCTTTACTTTGGTGCAATACACCAAACTCAGTCCAAGTTCTGCTTTGCCGGGGAACCAAAGTGTGGCCCAGAGCAAAATGTTCCAGAGACAGAGAAACTCTCATGACGAAAGAGTAGAGGCTTTGGGAAACCTCATCATAAGTAGAAAGGCAGCCCATAGTGGATAGGTAGCCAAGTTGACTTATCTGGGGGATGGGTAGGTTAGGTCCCACATTGGTTGGGTGCCATATGTCAGTCCCAGTTGGCGCCATAAGCCAGTCCCTGTTAGGGCACCATTATGCCGAGCTAGCTTCACGGGCAGGAGAGAGAGACGACCAGGAACTCATGGCTGAGTGGTATGCAGTTCAGTCTTTATTCATGTGGAACACAGCACAATCTAAGCTATCTCTAATCACGATCCTGTCCTTTATTATCCTGAGGTGGAACTGCCAGGTCGGAAGAGGATGTACTAGGGTAGGGGGTGGGGAGAAGGAAAAAGCACTCAAACCAGTGAGGATTAAACCAATACCATGGAGGCAGGGCGGTGCTTAGTTAACAGTGTTATGTAAATAGACAGCAGTGTTAAGCAGTTGGGATTAAACCAATGAAACAGAAGGGGTCTTAGAAGCAGAATTTAGAAGCATACCAACACTGCTTTGTATTTCCCTTTCTGTTTTTGTCAACTTCTTCCCATGAGTGAGATCACCTCATATTCATCTCTCTCTTTCTTACTTATCTCACTTAACATGACTCCTTCAAGTTTCATCCAAGATGAAGTGAAGAAGGTAAATTCATCATTCTAAATAACTGAGTAGTATTCCACTGTGTATATATACCACAACTTTCTCAGTGACTCATCTATTGCTGGACATCGAGGTTGTTTCCAGGTTTTAAATATTACAAATTATGCTGCTATGAACATCTATATATATGTATCTTTTTGGATAGGTATGTTTGGTTCCTTAGGATATAACCCCAGGAGAAGATTACAGACTCATAGAGTTTGTACATTTCTAGCATTCTGAGAGTTCTCCAAATTACTCTACCCAGGGGTTGGACCTGACTCCTCATTTGTATACATAAATACCATATTTTTGTGTGTATTAATTTTGTATACTACTTTACTGAATGTATTGATATTTTCAATAGTTTTTTGGTGGATTCTTTATAGTTCTCTATGTATATTATCATGTCATCAACAAATTATGATAATTCTACTTCTTCCTTTCCAATATCTTTTTGTTTGCTTGTTTGAATGTAGTATCAAGGAACTCAAGGACTATGTTGAATAATAGTAATGGTAGTGAACATCCTTGTCTAGTTCCCAATTTTAGGAGGAATGCTTTCAGCTTTTTTTCCATTAAGAATGATCTTAGTTGTGGATTTGTAATATGTGGCATTTATTATGTTGAGGAAGAATAACACAATTTTAAAAGTGATATTAAATCAAATATAAATGAATTACCCAATTTAGCTGTTAAACATACTCAGAGATATTTAATGTATGATGATATCATCTTGATAGGAACCGTTCCTAGTTAAACAATATGTAATGAACTCCTTTATTCAATTTCACTTTGTAAATTTTTAATTCTATATAAATCCAAAGCCAAGGTATGTTTCAAATGTTATATAAAATATGAAACCTGTTTTTATAATTTTAGATCTAAATAGATTGAGCTCAAAAGATAAGTGACCTTCAAGAAAAAAATTGACTGCCAACATCCATATCCAGCAGAGAAGCAATTACAGAAGCCAAACCTTCCACCTTCTGCACCCCATAAAGAATTTTGGTCCATACTCCTAGAGAAATAAAGAATAGGGAAACTTCCAATGGATGGGACATAGTAATTGAACTCTGCTGGTGGGAAATCTATGGAATTGAATCTGTTATCTTACAATATTGATAATCATTATTAAATTACTAATAAAAAATTTAAAAAGAAAAACAAGTTATCTAGGACAATTTAAAAGTTAAAAAATAGGTGGAGGGTAGATAGCATAATGGTTATGCAAACAGACTCTCATGACTGAGGATCCAACATCCCAGGTTCAATCCCCCACACCACCATAAGCCAGAACTGAACAGTATCCTGGTAGAACAGAAAAAAGATAATTTTAAAAAAATAAATAAAAGTTAAAAAAATATCCAAGCTCTGCATCTTATAGTCCTATAGACACACACTAGATTTTATGATTACTAATTATTATTAGAAACTTGCTTTAACATAATTGTAAGCAATCTATCTTCCAAATAAATGCTTTTTGTTCTGTAACTTAGTCCTAGTATTCTAACTTTACTAATCCATGCATAGTCTTACCTTTTTGTTGTCTTTTGACATTCATTTCCCTTCTTACCCAATTAAGATTCCATGGCCAATCAGTGTAATTATACCCCTGAATGCACATTAAATCTTTCATCCTCCTTTGCTTTGTTGTATTTTCTAAAACAACTTTTGGCCATAGTTAATAAATCTTTCAAATGTTCCATACTTATAGCCAGTTGAATATGAGTAGAGGAAAGTACAAATTATGTCAATTAGCTCTTTCCCAGTCCTCACGATAGAATTCCTTGACTCCAATTTCAATGAAAAAAAAAAAAAAATATATATATATATATATATATATATATATATGTATATATGCAGTCAGAAATTTCATACACATTTTATTCCAATGGCCCTCCATTTATGTCTGCTTACTGTTTTTACACTCTAATTATACTAATAAACTGTATGTGGTCTTGTCAAAAATCAACGTCTCCATTTCTGTGCCACATAACTTTCTTTTTTCTTTCTATATTAAATGCAAACACCCCACCACCACCACCATCACCACCAGCACACATATACAATTCTGCCTCACTATTTGTTTCCCTCCATTTTGGATCATACCTATCAGTCTACCACTAAGAAGTAATTTCACAAGAATTTTGTGGATGAAGCTATGTTAGCCTAAGCACAGAAAGTTGGCTCTTTCCCAGAAAACAAATGCTACACAAAATAACTCAACAAATTTCATCAAAGAACAGCTGGAACTTCTGGTTAAAAAAAAAAAAAAGAACATTACTATTTGAAGGTTGGCGATTGCACATGGACAGCAGGAACAGGAGAGGGCTTTAAGCACTTGAATAGAACCCCAATACCACATTGCCAGCAGACACCATATTTGCAATAACTTCAAATCCATTTAAATTTAAAGGCCCCATGTAGCTTTAAACGGAGCGCTCTGGACTTTAATTTAGTGCTGTATAAGCCACAGCTTCTGAGTAAACTCCAAGAAATCATTCAGAGAAACCAAATAATGGAACATAGTAACTTTGTGGCATCAGGGAAGCCTATCAAACTCTAAGATGCCCCAACTGACATAGAGACCCTGGTGATCAGGGGTCAGACTGCTATGGAGGCAAGAAAAATGACTCTGACCTCATAGCAGAGTTCTAACTATCGGGATCAGTCTATAAAGAGAAGGATGTCTCCCCACCCACAACCCCACACATATATACACCCTCTACCATCCCTCCCCCACATTAGGCTTCTGTTTAAGGAACTACAGGCATTGTAATACCATGTGACTTCAAAGATCCTCCCTTCCATCTGAAACTCATATACAAAACAGAACCAAGCACCACCTGTAGGCAACAACAGAAATCAAAATAGATGTGTGAAAGTAGGAAAATACTGATTCTGTAGAAATATGATGAAGGCCAGAAACTTCACATAAATCCAGAATAGCTATCAGGAAAAGAGTTCATGACTTCAAAGATTCACTTGATAGGAAAATGGAAAACTTGAAAACTGAATTACTGGGTATGAAGGACTCTTTGAGTGCATTTCAGTCTCAAATATTAAGTCAAAGTAACAGACTTACCCAGATAGAAGAGACAGCATGAGAAACAGAAGACAAACTGGCCAGTCTTTAACATCAAAGAGGAAAGATAGAAAAGACTTATGAAAAATGAAGCAACTTTTCTAGAGATGGAAGAATCCATCATAAAAGCAAATCTCAGAATTATAGGGGTCTCTGAAGAAGTGGAAATATTGAATGGAACAGAAACCATATTCAAAGAAATAATAGCAGAAAATTTTCCAAATCTGGGATCTAGTAAAGATATAGATGTCAAAAACACAGAGAACTGCCAAACCCTAAACCCAAGCAGATCTGCCAAGGACACATCATTGTGAAACTATCAAAAATCAAGGACAAAGAAAAAAAAATTACAAGCTGTCAGGGAAAAGAAAAAAGTGACTTATAAAGGCGGCATAGTCAGCCTTGCATCATATTTTCTGTATGAACCATGGAGGCCAAGAGACAGCAGAATATTATATATAAAGGCTCACTGAGAACAGGATGTCTAAACCACACCTCCTGGTATTCCTTATATCTTACTGGCTATTCCTTCTATCTCATTTATTAGTTGCTTGTTGTACTCCAGAGTTCTGTTTCTGTATTTTCTATTTATTTACTTACGCCCTTGGTAATTTTGCCCAATCTTAAATGTTGACTCCCAAATATGTATTTTTAGCCTGTACTATTCCCTTGAACTCCAGCTCTTTATCTATAACTAGCTACTTGACAGTGCCAATGGGTGTCTAATAGACACTACAAATACCCACGTAGCCAAATTATGGTTATTTCAGAAGTACCCCAAACCTATACTCCAGTAAACACCTATTAATCCTCCTGGATCTATGCATGATTTGCTCCCTCATCTTCTTCAGGTGTTCGCTTAGACATCCTGTTCTCAGTGAACTTTTACCTGGTTATTCTGTCTGAGAAGTAGTGCATTTGGATAAAGTTTTGTATTATCCAACATGAGGTCCCCAGTTACATGCCTTGTGTCACATGTACCAGAATGATGTTCTGGTTCACTGTCTCCTATATTCATTCACTCACTCATAAAAAAATATTTAGAGGGAGTCAGGCGGTAGCGCAGTGGGTATAAGCACACATGGCGCAAAGCGCAAGGCCTGGCATAAGGATCCTGGTTCAAGCCCCGGGCTCCCCACCTGCAGGAGAGTCGCTTCACAGGTGGTGAAGCAGGTCTTCAGGTGTCTGTCTATCTTTTTCTCCCTTCTCTGTCTTCCCCTCCTTTCTCTATTTCTCTCTGTCCTATCCAACAAACTATGGCAATAATAACTACAATAAAACAACAAGGGCAACTAAAGGGAATGAATAAATAAATATTTAAAAAAAGAAATATTTTAAACTAAAACCCCAGCCCCTCACCATGACATTCCTTCTCTCCCATTATGCTTTACACAAGATCATACCACTGATACTCTGCAATTTTATGTAATATGTAACCACATTAGCAAAAAAAAATTACGTTTTCTCATTAGGAATACACACTTTGACTACACAGGTTTGTGTATAACTTATTCATTACTATAGTGGGTATATAAAACAATATCTGACTCAATTCACACTCTCATTTAGTGAATAAATACAGAAAAGGCTCAAACTATGCAATAGGGAAATAGGTGATAACACTAGCAAGCATTGTGCATTCACACAAACTCAAGCAGCTTGTGAGTTGTTTGACTCAAATAGAGAAACTAAAAATAACTTGAGGGGGAAATATTATCAAATAATTTAAAAAATATTATAGAAGTATTATATTTAAAACTATAAAATTAAAAATCAAGGCAAAACTATAAAGTCAGCTATCTAGAAAAGAAAAGAAAAACACTAAAACCTAATAAAAACTTGGATATCAGTGTTAGTCAAGTCCAAAATGATTGATAAATCTTTTAAATGAAAAGCTTAAGCACAGAAACTTTTTAGAAAATATACCTTCTTAAGGCTTTTGTAATTAATTTTCATTTTTCCTATCAATTATTAAGCTCTAAGATCAAATGTTTAGAAAAGAAGGATTTTAAAAAAGAAGGAAAGAAAGAAAAATTACTGATTAATCCAGAAAGACGTCTTTACTGGAGTAAAATTTCCAGCAATGTCATCAGCTCAATTTCTTGAAAACAAACAAACAAAAAATAAAACATCTAGATAAATATTTTAAAATAATATGTGCAGCAATTTTAAATACTTTTAACTACTTATAAAGATATATTTCCTATGTTCTATATTGTTTCTCTGATATACTCTCCAACGTCGAAATATGCGCCAATCTTATAATTAAGACCAATTCTTCACCTATACATAGTAATTGGAAAAACTGACATATAATCAAATGTAGATAGCACTAGAAACCATTTGCCGGTTTATAGAATAATTTAGATCCTTCAGTTTCATCTACCTTTGTGCTACAGTAAAGGAAAAATATTAATTAATTTGAGTTTTTTTTCATCTATTCTCATCCTGAAAAGAAATACATGAGTTAGTTATAATAGGGCCAGAAGTAAGAAATTTAAGTGATCATTTTTAATTAATTGATGTCTTGCTTTCTCAAATTGAACAATTCTCAAAAATTATGCACTACTCTTAATTATAGACATTTAAAAATATTCACAATCTGACATCTAAATATAAACTGACAAGCCAAAAGATTTTCAATTTTGTCAAAATATTTAAAATCTTCTTTTGTTTGATTTGTTATTTTACATGTTTACATTTTATTCTGTGGTTTAAAAATTTGTTTTAACCAGAAAAAAAAAAAGATCAGCCATAAATAATATAAACTAAGGATTTGAGCCTAAGAAGAAAACAGTCCACATACTCAAGTATTCATTTGTTGAGAATCTCCACTCTTCTGCCAAAGTTAATTTTCAGAGAAACTATATTAAGAAAGAGAAGAAAAAGAAATGTGACGGAGCTCCTTGCCAAGCTGTTTGCAACATGCTTATACTTGATCGATTTTTAAAGTCTCAGCTTTTATTTAGTTGTATTTCTAACTGCTAAGTTAATCTTTATTGATCTGTGTATAATTCTCAGGAATAGGAGTTGTATCTGTAGATTGAGCAAACTTTCCTGGTATGCTGAAATGGACTATTTACTTTCATTTGCTGATTCTTAGAGTCAGGGATCTGGAAGTCAGCACGGCCCAAAATAATCACCTGGAGCATACACCCAGGGGAGATGGATTACATTTTCTGGCTATGTGTCCTATTTGAGTTACAGAGAAAGCTATTTTTTATTTGAGTTAGTAATAGTCTTTTTTTTTTTTTACTTGTGATTAGAATTAAAACTGAAAACTCTGGAGATATTCTGTGGGAGACCCACAAATGGATGCAGAAAAATTAGGAGGTACAACCCACAGTGCAGCTATAAATTGGAATGCAGGCCACCAGAGATAGTGGGCCAAGGCTGCTTAGATCACATATGTCAAACTGTTTAAATTCAAAATACCTCAATCTGAATTATCTAGCTACATATTTTTGATAAACAAGAACAAAACTAAGTGTGTGTTCTCATTTTAATTAATATTGCAAACCCCAGGCAAACCATCTCTAATCTCTAGATATCTAAACCTGTCCAGCAGTAAGTCAGACCTCAAAAATCTGTGCAAAACATGTATTCTACTTTCCATTTTCATTTTCATTGTCTTGATTAAGAATTTATCCCACCCCCTCTACCTCCCTCCCTTCCTCCCTTCCTCCCTTCCTCCCTTCCTCCCTTCCTCCCTTCCTACCTTCCTACCTTCCTACCTTCCTACCTTCCATCCGAGTACTGTTCAGCTTTTGTTTACTGTGGCCCCCAAGAACCTCCCAGCTTCCAGCATGAGACTCTTATGTAACCATTTTGCTATCTCTCAGGCCAGGTTTAATTTCTTGTCAAGCCATAACCATGACAGTCTTCACCCTATAATCCATATTTGTGATTCAACAGACAGATTGCTATTCCTTTAATTAATTCTTTTGTTCATCCTTCATGGCCACCCACAGGCAATACTTGTAGTAGAATTAATGTGTCTTTTTTTGTATCAGCCTACTAATATATGTGTATTGATACCACAATACTACCACAACATACTAACTCTGGTTTTGTGTCTAGAAAAGAACAGAGTCTCATACAAGCAAAACATACATCTACCCTTAAGCTGTACTCCACTCCCATCCCCACTAGTGTTAGTATTACATGAGGGTAATTTGTATCTTTCCTATTAGATGATCTTTTCTGTTAAGTAGAGAACTTATCTCACTCAATTTCTATGTAGGTCTGGTAATAGTACCCAGCATCAAATTAGTCCTCAGTAGTTCATTTTAAGTAATAAAGTGACCACAACAACTGGGCCAATTGAACTCAAAATTGGAAATATTAGATAAATAAAATATATTAATTGGTAAATTCTATAAACATTTACTTTTTTCACAGTCTTTAGTCATGCTTTATATAAATGCTCATGTTAGAAAAAGTTTAAGCAATGAAGTGACTTGGAACAGAATCTTCATTATTAGCAACTAGATAATAAAGCATCTGTTCAAAATGTACATTTCTAAGGAGACATGTTACCTTATGTTGTATCACATATCAGCATGCATATAAGTACTGTTAAATAAACAGTAAAAATGAAGCCTTCATTCTGCATTTGTGTAGTGTTACAAAAACAGTTGACTATATGGAGCCTGATTTTGTTTCTTTTGACTTTATTTCTCAAAATAGAATTTTCCTTTCTACCATACATACTTTCGTATCTCATCAATAATAACAAAAATCTCCTGGTTATCACCATTATTATAGTTCCTCTTCCTCAACGTCATGTTAAGTACGTAAGATGCAGAAAATAACTCACCTGTGAAAGTCCCTTATATGTCATTCAGGTGATCTACTGATAGGCTCAAGCTCAGGTCCTACCTCACTTGGGAAAGTTTCAGAATTGTGGTATCTTTCCCTCTGTATTTCTGTTTCTATCATAAAAAAAAAAAAAAAAAACCTGGAAGGGCAAGGTAACTTTCTAGGGATTATTTTCTTAAGTGCTATGTATAACTGCAAAATCATCTATTTTACAATTTTTTAAATAATAATATTTTAACATTTAATACTATAATAAATACTACATAGAATGCTCAAACATTTGTAAATTTCATGTTTGTTTATTATTTCTGCCAGTGCCTGCATAATATACCACCCACTTCTACTAGCCTTTTCTTTTTTCTTTTCTCTTTCTTTTATTTGATAGGACAGAGAGAAGTTGAGAGAAGAGCAGTGGTCAAGTGTGTCTTCAGTTAGGTGCCCCACCACCTGCCCAAGCCTTCATACTAAATTCTTTTTAATGTAGAATATTTTAACCTCATTTTCCAGATGGGAAACTTAAGGAACATATTTGTCGGGGGTGGGGGGGAGCGAGAGGGACATGATTTACGCAGCTATAAAGTACACTGCAGAACCTGGAATCAAGAGGCTGGAATTAGTGGAGTATGAACTTTTAATTTCTTTTTTATCTTCCCCATTTAAAAGGAGCAATATATATATATATACTTTATTTGGGGCTATCTAGAATAATTTTCTAAGAAATATATTAGATGTATATACACATCTTTTAAAAGGTAGTAAAAATGCATTTAAATGCTGTAGAAGTCTTAGAATTGCAAGCTGAATTCTCCCCCCCCCAAAAAAAAAGTGAAGCACCAGTATATTTCTCAGTTTGGGTAGAACTGAGTTCTCCTTAATGCCATGAGCCTTTTTCCATTAGCAGTGGAGCCTGAGCATCCCCTTGCCTTCTCCTACGCCCTCAAGTGAGAACTGAGTTATGACTGGTTGTCCTACAAAGAAAATGACTATTACAGAACATACAACGGGGAGGGGTAGGAGGTGCCTAAGGAAAGACCTGACATGTAGCTTGTAAAGTGCAGCAGCTGTGGCCTGTTTTCACTAATATCTGACATGTTTCTTTGGCCACTCGCCAAATTGAGCTATACCCAGCACTTCTCCCATCCTTCCTGTGCTTCTAGGATCCTTTGTAACTGCTACTTGAGACTCCAATCCACTCCAAATCAATCCCCTCAGTGCCTTCCTCCCCTTAATGTACAGGCATCCCACCCTAATTAATTAGCCCAACACCAACTTCATTGAGGACCTTCCCACACTTCGGCCGGCCTTTCGTGCTGTCTAGAAACCTCAGCACATTCCTTACTTCATCACTTGTCAACTCCCTTTCTGTTAAAGACCAGTGTCCCCTTTCCTTGACCTGGCCTCTGATTTGATCTCACTTTAAAGTATCCTACTTTTAAGCGACAGTAACAAATGCTGCCTTTTTCCTGTTTGCTTTATTCATTCACATACACCCGACCTATAGTAATTAAAAATCAAGGGATTTAGAAGTGCCAAAGGAGGTATTTTATGCATTGAATATGTGGATAAACTTAATATCGTGGACCTGTAAAGACTTTCATCTCTTCCTATACTAAATTTGTCACTTTGGATGAATTTATTTTTTTCTTTTTTTTAATTTTAATTTATTTATAAAAAGGAAACAGGATGAATTTCTTAAGCTCTTCTCATTCATTCAAATATTTACTGAGCAGCCATTACTCTGGTAGGCTCCATTTTAAATGCTGGTGCAGCAACTTCGAAATAATTCAAATAGCTGTTGTCAGTGAAGTTTATAGTTTAGAGAGGAGAGATGATTGCCAATAAGATTATGAGTTTTAAATATAAACAGATATTCAAGGAAAAATAATAAAAGATGAGAAAAAACTATAGGGAGCGCTGAAAATTAGAGACAGGAGGACAGTTGATCATTGGACTGGCATCATCAGACATCATCTGATTAGACATAAGGAGTGAAACAGTGAACCATATGGATGTCTGGGAGAAAAACACTCTCAATAGTAGAAACAGTACCTGCAAAAACACTGGGTAGGAAAACCTGATAAGATATCCCCAAAGCATAATTCTTTTTGAAAACATGTGTATCTAATGGGGTTTTAATGACTCTTCTCAAGAAAAACAAACAAAAAAATAATGTAGATGCCTAAAGTGGAGTGAGTCTTGGTAGAGTGGGTTTGGTTGCTTCTCTGCTCTTTACACATCACTTTCTCTAAGGATAGACAACATTTCATGGTTGTGCTCTAATTTTACATAATAAAAAATCCAAGGATGTTCTCTTAAAACAAGGTGTCTTGCTGTTCCTATCCTTTAAAAAAATTTTTATTTGATTTTTATTATTAGGTAGAAACAGAGAAATTGAGAGGGGATGGGGAGAAAGAGAGGGGGGAGTGTGTGTGATGGAGAGATACCTGCAGCTCTGCTTTACCATTTGTGAGGTTTTCTCCTTGCAGGTAGGGACCAGGAACTTGAACCCACATCTTTGCGTACTGTAATGTGTGCACTTAATCAGGTGTGCCATCATCTTCCCCCTCCCCTTTTTAATGTGCTATTTCACACAGGATCATGTGATGCTTTTAGAAGACATAAACACTAAAAGGACTGGGATGCCATTGAGATATAATTAGAAGTAAAAATCAGATTAAATTAATGTGATCGGCCTTTTTTTATCATTCAAGCAACACAAAAGTTATACTGTTGAAATGAAAATAGATTCTTTAAAATTTGTCTTATTAGGGATATAATAATGTGCAGGACAGTTAAAAGCCTAATCACCCTTCCATGATAGGTGTCTATACACGAATCCCACCACCAATTTAAGTACTTGTCCACTGTTGTACATTGGGTTGCCAGTGCCCACTCAATATACTCTCTTCACCTTCTCTCCACATCCTTGACCTTGCTTCCACAGACCACATCTAATCTAGCTTTCACTCTGTGTTTAGCCTTTCTCCCCTTATAAAACAGCTTATTGTTAGACCTTAATTATTTTATTTGTTTTCTTCTTTCTCAATCAGCAAGGTTTGGTGTCCTGCTTCACTGGTGCACTGAGAAGCCTGCCTTAATATGTTGAGGAATCCAGGCCCAAATTTGTATAACAACAGCTAGTACTTTAGATTCCTCCTTTGCTGGTTTTTCCTTTAGTAGTGATTAGTTTCTGAACTAAAAGGCAACTATGTTTTTGAAAAATTCTTTCATTTATTTCACCACAAAAAGAGAGCCTGAGAAAGGCCAAAGAATCAAACCTGTGACCTTGATGCTTTCAAGTTCTGCACTCTACTTCATCTACCCACTGAGGCACTTCCCAGGCCACATCTTTCATTTTCATGAGAACTATAAAAGAGGTTGAAAAAGGCAGAGAGAAGTGACATTTGTACCTTAATTAGACAAAGATCTATGATTAGAATAACAAAATGTAAAATGTGAAGACATTGGCTGTGCCTTTTACAATACAAATTTTAAAAAGACTGTATTATAAATCTTTGGGAAAAGTGGGCTTTTTATATAATTTTATTATTGATAACTTATCAATGGCTCACAAAGTTTAAGATTTCAAGGGTATGATTTCACAAGCGTCTCATACAACCTCTTCCTTTGATAACTATCAGTTCCTGTGATAACTACCAGTCACAAATTTTAAGAGACAATTTGGTTACCATTTCTTGTTGTGTTATCTTAACTAACCTGCAGGTGGACAAATAAAATGTCAAGATGAGCACATTGGCTGTTTGTTGCTTCCCAAGTGATTTAAAAATAACTTGAGAAGAAAATGTTGCCTATTTAGATCTCGTGTGAGGCATCGGCTGGTTCCATTTTTCTAATACATATTCAGAGTAGGAGCAAGAAGTGCGGAGAAGCCATCTTAGGAGATTCACAACTTATGCTTACCATGTAGTCCTAGTAATGCTTTTGCCATAAACATCCAGGCCTGGTGTTTGCCTTTATTGTCTCTTTCCGATTCTCTTCCTCTTCTTTTCTCCTCCAGAGGGCGCCTTTTCTCTTTGAGCCTTCTGGCCTTGGGTGTGCATAGGGAGGAAACTATCAGTACTGTTTTGTATGTTTTTTGTTTTTTGTCTGTTTGTTTTTTACTCTCTAAGGACTGTAACCTTCAGCATTGTGCCTTTTTCATTTATCTCTCCCTTGGCATATTTAGAAAGGCTTCCAACATGCCATTAGTATTTGCTGGGAAATTGTGCACATGCAGTCACATCTGCCATGTTGTGCCCTCAGGGCACTGTCGATTCCCCAAGATAGTTGGAGTGCTTTGGTTGCTCCTCCCACTTGCCATTCTCACTAGAGCTATTCTTCTTCCACCTCTTTCTCTCTTGCCCAGCTTTCACTTCGGTGATTAGACCTAGGGAAGGTTGCTGCCTGAGACGGCCATTTTAGCTACCTCCACATGGCCCAAAGTGCTGCTCTCTCACCCAATTCTGAGGTGCCAGCTCAAATAAAGGATTGAGTTCCCTTTCTGTTCCAAACATCCTTTTCTACATCCCGCTGCTGCAAGTGACAAGTATTCCAGGAGAGAAGTTTATACATAGGTATACGATCTCACTGCATCTTTATCAGTTCTTCCTCTATAACCCTCCAAACACCCAAGACAATTTTCTTTCTCATATAACAATCTAAGACTGCCTCTCCTTCCTCTATCCCTTCCAAAGTTCCCCCTCACCTCTTTCTTGAATTCATTAAACTAATAAGGAAAGGCTGTGTGTATGGATGGGGGCGGGGGTGTATCTAATAAGTAGTCCCAAAATATCACTCCTGTAAGCCTGTGTTGTATACTGATTATCTATATTATGATGTTGAAGTCTATAAATTTTTCTCTACAACAATGCCAGTAATACCCTGAGATGATGGCTGCTTTTCTTCTTTGAATTCCCAGAACAGCACACAGTATATTATGTGGTGTGGAGTCCATAGGTAGTTGAAGAATAATTATTGAAGTTGAGATCTTGGTAATAGTTTTAATTTGTGTTTCTACTTTATTGGAATTTGAACCTATAGTTAGAAATACAGTAAAAATTTGCTATCTTGTTAAAGAACTTCATACCAGAACTCAATTCACACACACACACACACTGTTAATAAAACTAATCAAAATATCTTTTGTTTTATTTTATTTTAGTTATTGTGGGGATTAATGGTTTGCAGTCAAAAGCAAAACACAGTAGTTTGTACATGTGCAATATTTTTCGGTTTCACATAACAATTCAACCCCCTCTGCCATCATGTTCCAGGACCTGAATGCTACCCATCCTCCAATACCAGAGTCTTTTACTTTGGTGCAATACACCAAACCTACTCCAAGTTCTGCTTATTCTTTCCCTTCTGTTCTTATTTTTCAACTTCTGTCTATGAGTGAGATCATCCCATAATCATTCTTCTTTTTCTGACTGATCTCACTTAACATGATGCCTTCAAGCTCCATCCAAGATGAGGTATAGAAGGTGAATTCACCTTTTTAATCACTGAGTAGTATTCCACTGTAGATATAGATATAGATATAGATATAGATATAGATATAGATATAGATATAGATATAGATATAGATATAGATGTAGATGTAGATATAGATTATATAGATATATAGATATATAGATATATAGATATATAGGTATAGATATCACAGCTTTCTTAGCCATTTATCTGTTGTTGGACATCTGGGTTGTTTCCAGGTCCTGGTGGTTACAAATTGTGCTGCTAGGAACATAGGTATACACAATTTTTTTTTTGGATGGGTGTGTTTGGTTCCTTAGGATATATCCCCAGGAGAGGAGTTGTAGGGTCATAGGGTAGGTCCACTTCCAGCTTTCTAAGACTTCTCCAGACTGCTCTCCATAGAAGTTACAACAACTGACATTCCCACCAGCAGTGCAGGATGGTTCCTTTGTCCTCACAACCTCTCAGGCATTTGTTGCTGCTATCTTTTCTGATATATGACATTCTCACAGAAGTGAAGTGATAGCTCATTGTCTTTATTTGAAATTCTCTGACCATTAGTGACTTGGAGCATTTTTTTTTAATGTACTTGATAGACTTTTGGATCTCTTCTTAAATCAATATTCTATTCATACCCTTTCCCCACTTTAGGTGGAATCATTTGTTTTCTTGTTGCTTAGTTTGGTGAGCTCTTTATATATTTTGATTATTAGCCTCTAGTCTTATGTATGGCATGTAAACATCTTCTTCCATTCTGTAAGGGGTCTCTTTGTTTGCATAGTGGTGTTTTTTTTTTGTTTGTTTGTTTGTTTTTGCTGTTCAGAAGCTTTTTGATTTGGTATAGTCCCATTGGTTTATTTTTGCTTTAGTCTTCTTTGTAGTTGGATTCATTATCATTGAAGATGTCTATAAAAGTTATAGGGAAAAGAGTTCTGAGAACATTTTCCTCTAAGTATTTGATAGTTTCTGGTATAGCATCCAAGTCCTTGATCCATTTGGAATTTACATTTGTGTTTGGTATAATAAAGTAGTTCAGTTTCATTCTTCTGCATGTTTCAACACAATTTTTCCAACACCATTTGTTGAAGACACTCTCCTTTCCCCATTTAATAGTCTGGGCACCTTTGTCAAAGATTAGACGTCTACAGAAGTGGGGGGTGCTTTCTGGGCTCTCAATATTATTCTACTAATCAGTGTGTCTATTTATGGTCCAGTACCAAGAAATTTTTTTAATATTTTCATTATTATCTTTATTTATTTATTGGGTAGAGACAACCAGTAATTGAGAGGAAGGGGGAGACAGAGAGGGACAAAGACAGAGAGACACCTGCAGCCCTGCTCCACTGATCATGAAGCTTCCCTCTACAGGGGGGAATTAGGGGCTTGAACTTAGTACTATGTGCACTCAACCAGGTGCACCACCACCGAATATGAACTTACCTTAAATACTGATTTAGCTGTGCCCCAAATATTTTGATAGTTTGTGTCTTCATTTTCATTGAATTTTTTAAAAAAATTTAATTTCTTAATTTCCTCTTTGATCTGGTAGTTGTTAAGTAATGCACTGTTGAGTTTCCATATTTTGGGACTTTTGCTATATTTTTGTTGTTGTTGTTGTTGTTAAGTGTTAATTTCACTCCGCTGTATTCTGCAAAAATGCTTGGGATAATTTCAATGGATTGAATTTGTTGACACTGTCAATGAGTCCCAACATATGGTCTATTCTTGCAAATGACCCATGTCGACTTGAATAGAAAGTGTATTCCAGTTTTGGGGGGTGAAAAATAGACTATCTATATCTTGATTTGTTATCAGCAATATGGTACAATATCTTTGCCTTTAAAAATTCTTAAATGTCTCAGAGAAATATGTGACAATTAGCACAGCATCATAACATTCTAGAAGACCAAGTCTAGAAGTTTGATGTCAAAGTGTTGTAGAATCTCTTGTAAAAGTCAGGGGAGGACCCTCCCCTGACAAATTCAAGCTTCTAATTCATGTATTGTTAGTAAACCCTGACATACCTTAACTCATGTCCAAATATTCCTACTGCGTTTTGAACTCTCACAAAAATATATAAAAAAACAAAGTTATGATCACTTACAAAGGTTTGGCATAATATACAGTACAATCTAAAATGTAATTAAAGTTAAAATCAATAAAAGCACAAAAGCCTCCCTAATACTTGGAATTGCGAGTATACTCTAAAATATTTCTCAATAATTTTAAAACATTGCACATATTGATTGAGTGTCTACTATGTTCTAAGTAAAGACCTGTAGGTATGGTAATGAACAAAGTTTTGATCTCTTTCCTGCACAAACAGTAGGCTAGCATAATCATAATGTAATAATATAACCAAATGTTCCACTTCCATTAGATTACTAAATAATGTCAAAGTTGGTATTACACTGAAGAATATTGTTTTAAGAAAACAGTATTATTTAACTCAACATAAAAAGTTAGACAATATTTTCAAAATGTAGACAAAATAAGTAATGACCATTCTAAGTGAAAAAGAGCTTTATTTCTTTTACAGTATGAAATAGATTTCAGTGGTTAGATTTTCACTCAAACGTCTCAGTAATGTTTAAATCATATAAGATTCCTCTAAATTTCATTTGTATCCAAAGAAAGAATTAAACGGAAAAATATATATTTTAATTTATGTATTGAATAAAGATAATCTGAAATTGAGAAGGAAGGGGAGATAGAGAGGGTGAGAGACAGAGAGACACCTGCAGCCCTAATTCACCCCTTGTGAAGCTTTCCTCCTGCAGGTGGGGACTGGGGGTTTGAACCTGAGTCCTTGCACATTGTAACATGTGCACTCAACCAAGTATGCCATCACCTAGCCCCAAGTTTGATGAATTTGGAACAGAATGTTACTTAAAATATATATAAGAAATCCAATATCCTTTTTTTTTCAATTTTACCTAGAAAATTGGCATCTTTTAAACATTTGAAAAAAATTACTAAAGACAAAGGCAAAGTAGGCTCATACAATTGTAATTAGATACAGCAAGCTTATGTCAATTGTGTATATTTTTATATTATACTTTAATTAAAATATTTATCCCCCCACCTGCAGAAGGAAGCTTCATGAGTGGTGAAGCAGGGCTGCAGGTGACTCTCTGTCTCTCTCCCTGTATGTCTCTCCCCTCTTCATTTCTGGCTGTCTCTCTCCAGTAAATAAATAAAGATAATTTATATATATATATATATATATACTTAATATATATATATTTATATTTATCCCCTAAAAGTTAGTATCTATTTCTATTTTGGGTGATTAAACTTCATTTTAAGAGGGCAGAGTCAAGATGGTGGCTTGAAGACAACACCTGGCAGACTCTCAAAAAAAAAAAAAAATTTGAACCTGGGAATTCCAACCACCAAGTTGCCAATGTTAACCATGATGCCAGCCTGAATCCCCTGGGCAGATAACCTCACCAATGTGTCCAGGAATCCCGCCTCCCCAGAATCCTGCCCCACTAGGGAAAAATAAAAACAGGCTGGGGGTATGGATAGACCTATGCCCATGTCCAGCAAAAGCATTAAAAAAGTCAAACCTCCCACCTTCTGCTCCCCATAAAGATCTTTGATCTATACTCCCAGAGGGATAAAGAATAGGAAAACTTACAATGGAGGGGATGGGATATGAAACTCTGGTGGTGGGAATTGTATGGAATTGTACCCCTCTTATCCCACAGTCTTGTCAATCATTATTAAATCACTAATAAAAGTAATAACAAACCTTCCTCTTACAGAGAAGTAATCAAAATTTCCATGTTCTTCACTATCTGAGAAGGTCATAAGGAAAAGTTTTGCTATCTAGCAATATAGTTCACCTGGTGAGGCACCTGTATTGCCATGTAGGCAACTCAGGCTTGAATCTTTGCTAGACTCCATGAGAATAAAGCAGCACTGGAGGAAGCATTCATGCTATGATATTCTCTCTCTCTCTTTCTCTCTCTCTCTCTCTCTCTCTCTCTCTCTCCCCCCCTCTCCCCCTCTTCCTCTCCCCCTCCCCCTCTCCCTCTCCCTCTCCTTCTCTCCCTCCTTCTCTCCCTCTCTCCCTCTCTCCCTCTCTCCCTCTCTCCTTCTCCCTCTCTCTCTCTCTCTTACTACTTTCCAGCAGGGTTATTACAGGAGATTGATGTCTGCATGAAAAATCCACTGTTCCTGTAGGCATTTTTTCTTATTTCTATTAGATAAGATAGAAATAAATTGATATGGGGGGTAAACAGAGAGGAAGAAAGAAAGGCACCTGCACACCTGTTTCACCACTTGTGCAGCTCCCCCCCCCCCACCCGGCAGGTGGGGATTGATGGTTTAAACCTGGGTCCTTGAGCATTGTAACATGCATGCTCAGCTTGATATGCCACTGCCCAGCCTCTCCTCCCTCCTACTCCTCCTCCTCCTCCTTCTTCCCCCCCCCTTCCTAAAAAAAAAATTAATTCCTCCAAAATAGCTCACTTGAATAGTGTGTTGCTTCACCCCTACCACATTGAAGGGAGTTTCTTTTTTTTTTATTTCTTTTTTTTAATTTTTTTATTTAAGAAAGGATTAATTAACAAAACCATAGGGTAGGAGGGGTACAATTCCACACAGTTCCTACCACCCAATCTCCATATCCCACCCCCTCCCCTGATAGCTTTCCCATTCTCTATCCCTCTGGGAGCATGGACCCAGGGTCATTGTGGGTTGCAGAAGGTAGAAGGTCTGGCTTCTGTAATTGCTTCCCCGCTGAACATGGACGTTGACTGGTCAGTCCATACTCCCAGTCTGCCTCTCTCTTTCCCTAGTAGGGTGGGTCTCTGGGGAAGCAGAGCTCCAGGACACATTGGTGGGGTCTTCAGACTAGGGAAGCCTGGCCGGCATCCTGATGACATCTGGAACCTGGTGACTGAAAAGAGAGTTAACATAGGAAGCCAAACAAATTGTTGAGCAATCATGGACCCAAAGCTTGGAATAGTGGAGAGGAAGTGTTACCATCTCAGTTGGTTCACTTTCTTTTTTTTCTTTTTTTTTTTTTAACCAGCTCTGGTTTATGGTGGTGTGGGGGATTGAACCTGGGACTTTGGAGCCTCAGACATGAGAGTCTGTTTGCATAACCATTATGCTATCTACCCTCCGCATTATTTATTTATTTTTAATAGTAACCTTTAAAATTTTATTTTACTTAATTGGTAATCCCTCTTTGATAGAACAGAGAGAAATTGAAGGGCCTGGGCAGTGGCCCACCTGGTTGAGCACACATGTAACAATGTGCCAGGACCCAGGTTCGAGCCCCCAGTCCTCACCTTCAGGGGGACATCTTTGAAAGTGGTAAGGCAGTGTTGTAGGTGTCTTTCTCCCTGCCTTTCTTTTTTTTTTTTCCTCTTTCTAACAAAGTCCCAAAACCTAGATATACACCAGTTTCTGTGAGAGAGAGCATATGTTCACATGTATCTGTAAACTACTGCAAAATATATACCTGAAAGCAGAAGTACACTAGAGTTTGCAGTGAAAGGAGTTTCTTTACTGTCATCTCTTTCAATTTCCCTGTCTCTCTGTTTCTATATTAAAACGAATTCTGCCTGGAGTAGTGAAGACCTGGTGACAACAAAAATAAATTATTTCAGTTAAGAAAGGTCTTTAATTGATCACATGTATATCAAATAAAGTATTTTGCATGTGCATTCTATAGCAAACTTTCACAGGGATTGATCAATGTGTATTTCTCTGGATATGGTTCTACAATTTTCATTAGCTTCAAAGCTATGAGTCCAAAACTTTAAAAACTTTAAAAGCCCATTTCAGTGATTAAATTATTTCATTGCTATTTATACTCTATACTTTCTTCTTGCATTGACCTGTTAAGATATTGGTCTGTTACTGGCACTTTGGATGTCCAATAAGTGAGTATTTCAGAGCATCTAGAGTAATTCTTTTCATGAGATGAATAACCACATGTGATAACATAACACAGCTTGTTTGAGACTTCTGACTTGTTTAAAATTTAAGTAGTATTACATCTCTTTTCAGAACTGATTTAGAATAATCAGGGAAACAGCTTTTATGTTGTTTCTGAGGCCAAAAATAAGCACAACTCTGCACATTTTTTTATTTAAAAGTATTCATAAATAACATGCAAGTCATAAACATTGGCCAAAAGCCACAATAAAGCATTGTGTTGCAAAAAGAAAGAAAGAAAGAGGACACTACATTCTTTTAAACCAATACTTATTTAGAAATTAAACTTTCATTATATTTTATATTTTTCTTTTTTCTTTAATGAGAGTAAGACAGATAAAAAGACTATATATAACACTGCTCAGCTCTGGTTTATTGCTCTGCTCGATGGTGCTGGGGATTGAACCTGGGACCTCAGTGCCTCAGGCATGAAAAAGACTTTTGCATAACTACTATGCTGTCTCCCCAGCTCTCACTTTCTAATTTTTAATTAGGAATAACACCAAGGAAAAAAGTGTTAAAAGTGTTATGTTTTAATGGCTATCTTTCATGTTAATTTCCATGACAGCATTAAATAATTGACCAACATCCTATGTTAACTGTTACTCAAAACACGAGGACTTTTCTATTCAGATAAGTAAGAAAACTGTTGCAAAGCTAGTCTGGTGAGACAATGGGAAATTAAATAAATAAAATTAATTTCTTCTAGGAAAAATGATCCTATACACATGCTCTGAATTTGTCTGCTTAGATTAATGTTTTCCTGCAAATAAAACTGGTTTCCATCTAGTTTGGGTCAAATAATACAGTTGTAAAGATAAATCTACAGTAAGCAAAGTATGTAGCCATACAAAAGCCAAAATATGAAAGTTATTCAAAATAGAGTAAACAAGCAAAATCAGGGACCTGGAGAGATGTCACCTGGTATAGTACACACTTTAATATGTTTAAGGACCACAGTTTGAGTCCCTGGCCACTACACAGTGGTGGAGCTTCAGAAGCAAGCAAAGATTGCTGTGCTGTCTCTCCTTTCTCTGTCTCTGTATCACTATCTGAAAGCCAAAAATAAATAAATATACATATGTCACTACATATATCACACCAGTATAAAAGTTTTTGCCTGGTGGGAGGTGGCACAGTGGATAAAGCAGTAGACTCTCAAGCATGAGATCCTGAGTTTGATCCCCAGAAGCACATGTACCAGACTGATGTCAGATTCTCTCTCCTTCTCTCTCTCTCTCTCCCCATCTCTCTTTTTCTCTCTCTCCCCCCTCTCATTAATAAATAAAAAATATTTTTAAAATAATAATAAATAGGGAGCCTGGTGGTAGTGCAGCGAGTTAAGGGCACATGGCTTAAAGCACAAGAGCCTGCGTAAGGATCCCAGCTCGAGTCCCCGGCTCCCCACCTGCATGGTAGTCACTTCACAAGTGGTGAAGCAGGTATTCAGGTATCTATCTTTCTCTCCCCCTCTTTGTCTTCCCCTCCTCTCTCCATTTCTCTCTGTCCTATCCACCACCGATGGCATCGATAACAACAACAATAATAACTACAACGTAAAACAAGGGCAACAAAAGGGAATAAATAAATAAATAAATATTTTAAATAATAATAAATAAAAGTTGTATCCTGTATAACAATGTATAATGAAACCTTAAGACAAGTAAAATTTTTCAAAGTTTCCAATATGTATGTGTCAGCACTACATGGAATGAAAATAAAACAACTACTTTAGATGGTGTCCTATTTAAATATATGACCCTTTTATATGAGTGGTAAAATATTATGTCTGTGACTCTTAAATAAGATGATGACATTTATCTTGGAATTCACTCCATCATAGAAAACTTAGTAAGAAACACCTGACTAGACACCATCAAAAAATCTTAAAGAAGTTGCTCTCAGAAGGGGGTTAGCCTGGAAATGGCATTACAACTAAAAATCAAGATTTAGCAGTGCATTGTCCATAGCGTGGTATTAAACATATGCTTTGGGTTTCATCGGAACTGTTATTAATCTATTCATAACTGTATAAACAAATGTATGTGGACTTTTTATGAATTCAGGGGAAAAGTTACTTAGATACCTCTTTTTGCTGTCTAAAATTAGTCTTACAAAAGTTCAAAGGATAGGACTATTACCTCTGACATTCTTTTCCTTATCTTTCATGTGTCTTAAAATTAACAAACCCACACCCTCAACTCATGTTTCCTCACTTAACCTGACACTAACCCAAGTTGTGATCTGAGTTAATTTATTTTGTTTCCTGTTCCCCATTGGTGACTCTCAAATGACACAAAGATCCAAGAAATAAAATGGTTATATTCTGAGAAATGGTGTTTCGCAATCATATTCACTATTAATGAAGAATTTATATACAGCTTAACTGTTTTTGATCCATACAGAAATATTCCAAGGCCTACAGGACCAGATGATTCATGGGAGATCAGTGAAGGGAGAGAAGTGTATAGTTATTATGAAATGGATAATTAATAGCATCCCAATTTACCTCTCACCTTATGGAAAGAATATGATGTATAACTTTTCAGGGCTAGGTGGTGGCACACCTGGTTAATCGCACACATTATAGTGTACAAGGACCTAGTTTCAAGCCCCTGGACCCCATCTGCAGGGAGAAAGCTTCATGTGTGGTGAAGCAGTGCTGCAGTGTCTGTTTCTTTCCCTTTTTCTTTCCCCTCCCTCTCAATTTCTGTCTCTATCCAATAAAAAAATCATTTTAATGAAGTATAACTTTTCAAGGTTACTTTCAAGAAAACCAGGATATGTGAATTTTTCTATAATATCCCTGAATGTTATGTGCAGATACTAATTCCAAATTTCTTAACTATTTCATCAACCTGCAAGCCTGACATACCAGTCAATGTTTTAGGTGTCAGTGGCCTTTGGAAAGAAAATGAACTTCGACCACACAGCCATGTGAAGTTGAACAAGAGGCCTTAGACAAGATAGATTAAACAACAGCCTCTCTGTCCCTCATAAGTTGAACAATTTATCAGTTCTGAGTTATATCCATCTTTAACAAATCTAGCACCACTTCTCATACAAAGATGTGCTTTCTGACCCACCCAGAGAATAAAGGATCAAATGTATCTCTGTCTATGAAGACCCAGGATGGTTTGTTTTCTGTGATCAAATACATGACAGCAACTAAAAAAAAAAAAAAAAAAAGAATGAACTTCCTACACTTAATTATAAAATGAGTAAAATTACTGTAGAGAACTTTGGGGATGAGAGTGATGTGGAACTGAACCCCCTACTATGTTATAATCTTGAAAATCACTAACAATTGTAGAAAAACAGATAATATACACAAAAAAATGATAATACCTTTAAAACACGTATACACCATCATCCTGAGAGCTAGTGTGGTGGATAGAATGCTGAGCCTCGGGTTAAGCTCACATGGTGCAAAGCACAAGGACTAGCACAAGGATTCCTGTTTCTAGCACACATCCCACCTGCAGGGCTTCACAAGCCGTGAAGCAGGTCTGCAGGTGTCTATCTTTCTCTCCCCCTCTCTCTCTTCTCCTCTCTCAGTTTCTCTTAGTCTTACCCAACAATAGTGACAGCAATAACAAAAACAATAATAACAACAATTATAAACAACAAGGTCAACATAAGGGAAAAAACTGCCTCCGTGAGCAGTGGATTTATAGTGCAGGCAGAGCCCCAGCAATAACCCTCGAAGCAAAAAAAAAAAAAAAAAAAAACCAGCTGAGCCTCTGAGCATGAGATACTAAGTCCAGTCATTGGCATCATATATGGTAGAAAGGTACTGTTACTCTTTCACACTAATACATATATAAAATATTTTAAAAATACAAAAGCAGGGGCTGGGTGGTGGTGCAACTTGTTGAGAAATGTGTTACAGTGCACAAGGACCCAGGTTGGAGCCCCCAGTGCCCACCTCCCCACCTGCAGGAAGAAGCTTCATGAGTGGTGAGGCAGGGCTGCAGGTGTCTTTCTCTCTCCCTCTTTATCTTCCCCTTTCCTCTTGATTACCGACTATCTCTATCCAATAATAAATAACGATAATAAAAAATTAAAAATATATAAAAGCAAGTATGATATTTATATTCCAATCATATACGTTAATATGGATGTCTCATTTTTTTTAGGCCAGGCAGTGTTACAGCCAGTAGAGCATGTATATTGCCATGAGTGAGGATCTGGCTTCGAATCCCTGGTCCCCACCTACAAAAGGAAGTCTCATGAGTTGTAGAGCGATGCTGCAAGCATATCTGTTTATCTATCATCTATCTGTCTGCCTATCTATCTGTCCATCGATCATATATCTATCCTATATGCTCTATATAGTAAGAATATCCTTACTAGAGAAAGAAACACAGATAAATCATTAGACTCTCAAGCTTGAGATCCTGAGTTCAATCCCCGGCAGCACATGTACCAGAGTGATGGCTGGTTCTTTCTCTCTCCTCCTAGCTTTCTCATTAATAAATAAATAAATAAAATCTTTTTTAAAAAGTGAAACTTTTTTTTAGAAAGATAGCATGTACATTTTGTTATACACTGCCCTTTTTACTTATTATAGAGTCATGGTGTGCTTGAGGTCCAAGTGGGTGCCAGGTTTATTCTCATATCACCGCCATATGTCAAAGCTAAACAATGTTCTCTCTTTCTCTTCCTCTCTCTCCTTTCCTCATAGAAATAATTTTTTAAATAATTTTATTAGAAATAAGCACTTGCATTTCAAACATTCTGTGAGCATAGTGTTCAAGATCTAAAAATAAATAAAACAAAACAAAATTTAAAGCAATCCTCTTCTCTTCCAACCCCCAATTTTCCTGAATCACCCACTAGTCTAATGAAAATAAAAGTTTAATGTTAAGAAGTCTAGAGGTACTATTCTGTAATAACAAAGCCTTAGAAGTTTGAAGTGAAATACATCTATTTCATCACAAGGGACATTATTTAAATATAGGAACAACAACTTGGTGAATCTAAGTTGCTAACAGGCCAAATAATAGATTTAGAGATAATGGAAAGGAAAGTGTCTAGATGATCACTGCAAACATTTTTTTTAAGTCTACATTAGATATGACTGGAATAATAATAGGTATAATTTCTATGCAAATGCATTAATACTGAATAAATGTCCATTTATTACATTAATGTAACAAAATACATGTCAATGATCTTACCCTAAATCTTTTCTTCTACTGAAACTAACATAGCATTTTGTTTTGCTCTGTTTTAAGATTTAATCATTTACTAGTGAAAGAGAGAGAACCAGAGCATCAATCTAGCATATGTAGTGCTGGGGATCAAAGTCTAGACCTCGTGCATGCAAAACTGATTCTCCCTTCCAGCAACTCCGAATGTTTTATTTTCAAACAAGATTTCTTCTTATATTTGTTTTAAGTAAAATCTGACTTTAAAAGCAAAACTTTACAGAAAAAGTACGTATTGGATTTTATATATTTGGTAATGTGTGTTAGTTTGCTCTCAAAATTGTGTACAGTAATAGGTTCCATTAGTATAACAAAACAAAAAAATTCTACTAATGATACTGTGTTACTAGACTTATATTAAGGTTATATATTTGTTATTTCCGCCTTAAACTGGTTAAACTTTCTATATTTTCATTTGCTCCATATATGTTATTGACAATTATTTTCCCTTCTAAGGATCCTGTTCTCCATTTCTGAATTTAAATAAATTCATTTTATGAAATTTCCCACATGTTCTTGTAAAAATTTGACAAGAAATTTTAAAGTATCAATGCTGTTTTTTTACAAAGCAACTGTTAGTTATGAACAGTCTTTTCAGTCTCAGATGGATTTAAGTTTCTTCAAAGACTTGGTCTACCATCACTAAATTTAGACTGCTCTCATGTATTTTCTAAAATAGTGTGTTGAGTTTAATGCTTAGAAACAAATTTTTATTTCTTATGCATTGGAAAAAATCTAAACTAATCTCATCCTAAGGGGGGAAAAAGGCATTTCTGGAATTTCCTTTATTTCTAATTCTTTTCTTTTTAAAATACAAATAAACAAGTGCCTGAGACCACTGTTTTTACATAAATACTTTTGAATGTAAATAAATACCATGTCTTACCTACTCAGGACATTGTACTAGATATGATAACATGCTTTCATGCATCTTAAGAGAAATTCATAATGAGCTATTTTTAGAGATGGTCTTCTTAGTTACTCTTCTTATCAGGAAAGAGGCTGATTTTTTTAATATATATATCCTATGAGTGAGTGGCAAGAAAAAATAAATAAAGTCCATCTTGATAATTATTAGAGGTTTGCACAAACATTAACTATAAGAATCCTGCTAGTTTGAATTTCTCAGTTAATATTCTGTGATACATAGTAAGAGTTTTTTTTTAATACTGGCCTAACTAGTTTACAAAAAAAAAAAAAAAAAAAAAACAAGAAAAAAGAAAAAGCATACACAATTGTAGATATTTATTTTAAATTAAAAGCCAAAGTGTATGTTTTCCCCCTGAGCTTTAGTTGATAACGTAGACCAGATTTACTCTAGTTAGGTTATTGAAAATAAAAGAAATCATAATCTTTAAAACAGACCTTTTTTTATTTTACAAGAACAATGCAGTTGGACCAAATAAATAACTCTTCAGGTTTCCAGGGTTCTTTTAACCAGTCAGAAAGAACTGTAAGAAGTAAAAAAATTATTGTTTCTTATTTTAGTGCATATTTCAAAATTGATATAACCAAGAACAGATAGTTTTTAAAAGTTTAATTTCCATTAAAATAAAAAAATGCAGCTGTTATCACTGACTAGATATGTTCCCTTAGTTTTGAAATTAAAGGGGATAAATAGAAAATATTTTTTTCCCTATCTGTTAAAACAACATCTATTTAGCTATGCAAAGTAACAAATTATTTATGAGGCATTTGTTTGCATGCCTACTTTGTCCAAAGAGAACTATAATCTCCCCATAGCATGAGTAATATACCAGAAGAGATAAATATATAATTGAACATTGAAGGAGTTTTTAGAAAAGCAGAATCTTATTGTGAGATTTTTCTCAGAACTAAATTCTGACTTTAACCAACCCTTGTTTTGAGCATTCTGTGCTTTCAATTTTTTCAAGATGAATGAATTATGCCTGTTGAAATAAGGATAAAATTTAATTTATGTTTTCTAAAGTTCCAAGTACTTGTAGCAGAATTTCTGATTCAGTTCTTAAACATTCACAAACTTAATAAAAATGAAGGGTATAAGTCTTCCTTCCCCCACATATAATTAGTCAACAATTTGTTTGGCTTTATGTGTTAACACTATGATTTTTTTCTTTTTATTTTATACTAATAACCCAAGACAACAAGAAGCTGTCTTCTATGCACATACATAGTTTTGTTAGTTGCTAGAGTAGCAAGTTCAAATTATTTCACCTTTGCTGCTACTTCGTCTGTCTCTCTCTCGCTCGCTCTTGCTCTCTCACACATACACACACATGCACACACAAACAGACAGACATCAAAGTTATCTAAGCATGTGGTAATTATTCAAGCAATTGTTTAAATTCCCTGGAGAGTCATAATGTTAGTTAAGCAATGACACTCTACTTTTAATACTTTACAAAGTTAAAAAAAAAGAGGAATTTTTTATAGGAAAGGCCTGTTTCTGAATATTCAGATCTTAGACCCCTTTCTGTAGTGGGAAAAATTAGTGTTATTCCAATAACTTTGTTTTCTTCTCTGTACTCTCTTCAAGATTCAAGCCCCATCCATGAAAGATAATCTAAAAAAAAAAAGTATATAAATATTTCTTATTCCCAAAGCTATAGATGCTTGCTTCTCAGCTACTTATTATTTAATTTACAGAATATGAGCCTTGGTAATCTGGTAAGGTAGCCCAAAAGACTTATCTAGATAATAATAACTATACATACTAAGGTTTTGGGGGGAGTCTGTTTGTTTATTTTTGCCATGAGTATTATCTTTGGATCTCAGTGCCTACATGGCTTCACCCACCAATCCTGGAGGCTTTTTTTTTTTAAGTGAAAGAGAAAAATAGAGAGAGAGAGAGACAGGAAAAGAAGCTGTGTAAATAAGGACCTGAGCCCTCACCTACCACATGAGAGCACTTACACAGGGGAAGCTTCATCATGAAGCAATGCTGTGATGTTTCTCTTTTCTCTTCATGATGAAGCTTCCCCACTTGCAAGTGCTTTCATGTGGTGGGTGAGGGCTAACACTAACATGTGCATTGCTGCTAAAAATAATATTGCACTACTAGTGTTCCCATAACAAATATTCTTTTTTCCTTTCTTATTTTTTGCCACTAAGTTTATAACTGAACCATGGTACTCACATGACTCTACTATTCCTAGCAGTCATATTTTTATAGAGGGTGAGAAATGGAGAGAGATATTGAGGGAGAGAGAGACAGAAAGGCGAGATACCTGTAGCACTGTTCCACTGCTTGTGAAGCAACCCCACTGAAGGTAGGGGCCAGAGATCTTGAACCTGAGTCCTCATTCAAAGCAGTATGTCTTCTACCAGATGAGCTTCACCACCTGGCATTAGTAGATTATATTCTCTTTAATATTAAATTATTTTAATACTTTAGAGAGGGAGAGGGACAGAGAGAGAGACAGAGACCAGGTGCTGGAACCCTTGTTCCTATGTACTGTAATGTATCTGGACAGCCAGGTGCCACCATCTGTCCTTGTAGCTAATATACTTTAATATTCTTTTTCTTTCTTTCTTTTCTTTTCTTTTTTATGGAGGATTAATGGTTTACAGTAAATACAGTTGTTGACACATTTGTAAAATGTCTCATTTTGGGAGTCGGGCTGTAGCGCAGCGGGTTAAGCGCAGGTGGCGCAAAGCACAAGGACCAGCATAAGGATCCCGGTTCGAACCCCGGCTCCCCACCTGCAGGGGAGTCGCTTCACAGGCGGTGAAGCAGGTCTGCAGGTGTCTATCTTTCTCTCCTCCTCTCTGTCTTCCCAACAATGTACTATCCAACAATGACAACAACAATAATAACTACAACAATAAAACAACAAGGGCAACAAAGGGAATAAATAAATAAAATAATAAAAAAAAAATTTTTTTTAAGTCTCATTTTTCTGCAAATATCTCATCCCCAGCCTAAATCTTCATCACCATGTACCAGGACATGAAAGCCCCATCCCAGCCCCTAGAGTCCTTTACTTTGGTGCAATATACCAAACACAGTGCAAGTCTATTTTGTATTTACCCTTTCAGTTCTTACTTTCAACTTCTGTTCATGAATGAGATCATCCAATATTCATCCTACTTAGTCTGCTATATCTAATTTAACATAATTATTTCAAGCCACATCCAAGATAAGGTGAAGAAGGTGAATTCTTTTTTTCGTTTTCTTTTTTTTTTTTCTTTTTCACCTATTGCTGGTGCTTGGTGCCAGCACTATGAATCCAATCCCAGCAGCCATTTTCTCTTTCTTTCTCTTCCTTCCTTCCTTCCTTCTTTCTATTTTATTTGACAAGACAGAGAGAAACTGAAAGGAAAAGGAGAGGGAGAGGGGTAGAGAAAGATAGACACATGCAGCACTGCTTCCCTCTGAAGAAGCATCTCCCTTGCAGGTGGAGAGGAGGGTTAGAACTTGGGGCCTTTACCCCATCACCTGAGGCCCTACTCAGGAAGTTCTGGGAATCCCACACCGACACAATGGGCCTAGACCTCTAACAGATCCCTCTCTCTACTGTCACTGGTCATCTCCATCACAAACAACATAATGGACCTCTCTGTGGGCTGCTGTAGGACATTGCCTTCAATGTGGATCAACAATGGTAGAGAATGTTCCATTCTCTGAAGGAGGTTAGACAACATACTCTACCTACTACCTGAGGAAGATGGGTCCTGAACTTAGTGCAACCTGGTATTTTCCATGACCATAGAATGTAAGCTCAGACCTACAGGGATGCAGAGGTTACATTGGCTCTGCTGCTGAATATGGATCCCAGATCAAATCGATGAAGTTCACAGTTAACAATATTTATATACTTACCCCATATGTGGGAGCTACTTTCTTTCCTGATCCAGCTTTCTAGTCCTTTTTCCAACTATGATACTATCTCCCCAGACAATAATCTGGGTCCACCTGCATGTCAGATGTCAGACTCAGGTAAAAAATTGTAAAACCTTGGGCCCCTTGGAATACCTAGGATAGACCTAATAACTTTTTCAAAAATGGAGACCCCAAATCTTCATCTGCAATATTCTTGCCTTTAGGTTCATGATTAACCCATAATTTGTTCTGCTTTATATCTTAACTCTTTTTTCCAGCCACCAGGTTCCCAGTGCTACCAGGATGCCAATCAGGCTTCCCTGGACAGACTACCCCACCGATGTGTCCTGGAGCTCCACCTCCCCAGATCTCTGCCCCAGAGAAAAGAGAGAGGCAGGGAAAGAGAGAGGCAGGCTGGGAGTATGGATCAACCTGCCAATGCCCATGTTCAGTGAGAAAGCAATTACAGAAGCCATACCTTCTACCTTTTGCACCCTATAGTGATCCTGAGTCTATACTCGCAGAAGGATAAAGAATAAGAAAGCTAACAAGGGAGGGGACTGGATATGGATGAAGTTCTGGTGTTGAGAATTGTGTGGAAATGTACTCTTCTTATCCTATATTCCTATCAATATTTCCATTTTATAAATAAAATTTAAAAAATAAATTAAATTAAAAAGTTAAAAAAAGAACTTGGGCCCTTGTGCTGATATGTACACTTAACCTGGTACACCACCACTTGGCCAAAATTCATCATTCTGAATAGTTAAGTAGTATACTATTGTGTATATATGCCACAACTTTCTCAGCCACTCATCTGTTGTTGGACACCTGGGTTGTTTCCAGGTTTTGACTATTACAAATTGTGCTGGTATGAACATAGGTGTACACATATCTCTTTGGTTGGGATGGGTGTGTTTGACTCTTTAAGATATAGCCCCAGGAGAATTGCCGGGTCATAAGGTAGGTTCATTTCTAGCCTTCTGAGATTTCTCCAGACTGCTCTCTACAGGGGTTAAACCAATTTACATTCTCAGCCACAGTGCAGGAGGGTTCCTTTGACCCCACAACCTCTCCAGCATTTTTGTTACTATCTTTTCTGATATATGACATATTCACACTAGTGAGTAGCTAATATTCTTATAGTAGAAAAAAAAAAAGGACAAAGAGAACATTAGTAAATATCTTTAGATTAAAATTCAAGTAGCATAAGTAAGTGGTTGAAGATCATGTTAATTTTTTCACTGTTATTTTATCATTATTTTTTATTTTATTTACTTATTCCTTTACTTCCAGGTTTATTGCTGGCACTCAGTGTCAGCACTATCAATCCACTACTCCTGGCAGACTTTTTTCCCCCCATTTTATTGGGTAGGACAGAGAGAAATTGAAGGAGGAATGGGAGATAGAGGGGCGGCAGGAAAGAGATCTTTTTGCATTTCTTTTACATACATACATTTGTATCTCTATGTTATTTACATTTATTTATTTCCTTTTGTTGCCCTTGTTTTTTTATTGTTGTAGTTATTATTGTTGTTGTTATTATGTTGTTGTTGGATAGGACAGAGAGAAATGAAGAGAGGAGGGGAAGACAGAGAGGGGGAGAGAAAGATACCTGCAGACCTGCTTCATCACCTGTGAAGCGACCCCCCTGAAGGGCTTGAACTGGGATCTTTACGCAGGCCCTTGCGTTTTGTGCCACATGTGTTTAACCTGCTGCACTACCTCCCGACTTCCTATTTATGTATTGTAAGGCAAGTGATCTCCTGAAAAAATATCCTCAGGATAGTACATAGTAATTAATATTACTATAGCTATATTGACATCAGCAACTTTAAGCCATTGTATAGATTGTCTACTGACTTCAGATAAATTTAAAAGACAAAAAGATAAGTGAAAAACTGAAAGAATGTATGATAGCATAGGTATAGCACAAAACATGGACAACCACTGACTATGTAAGAAGGAAGACAGTGATTATGCAAAGGCTTTCCTGGCTTGAAGTGCTGAAAGCCTAGGTTCAATACCCGGCACCACAATAAGTCAGAGCTGGAGATTGTTTTGGTAAAAATCAAATGAAATAATAATAACAAAGGTGGGGAGCTGGGGGCTGAGCTATGGTGCATCTGGTTAAGCACAGATAGTACGAAGCACAAAGACCTATGCAAGGATCCAGGTTTGAGCCCTAGCTCCCACTTGTAGATAGGATGCTTCACAGGCGGTGAAGCAGGTCTTCAGGTGTCTATCTTTCTCTCCCCCTCTCTGTCTTCCCTTCCTCTCTCCATTTCTCTCTCCTAGCCAACAACAATGACATCAGCAACAACAACAATAATAACTACAACAATAAAACAACAAGGGCAACAAAAGGAAATAAATAAATAAATAATATGTAAATAACGTAGAGATACAAATGTCTGTATTATTAAGAAGATAAACATGGACAGTCCCCAAAAGGGCTACTTACTTATAACCATGAAAGGAAGTCATGTTTCACTTACGTAGAAAATTACCAGGGCTTCATTCCACCATGAAGAATCCTATGTGTGGAACCTTAACCATTTTAGTTTTAACATGCCCCATAGCACTGGAGCACCTTCCTATAGTGTTTAACTCCCAGGTGCCTTTTATCCTGTGTAAGAGCACACTAGAAAAAATAGTTCTGACAGGTCAGGGCTCTATTTGCTGTGAAGGATTGCTTCTGAAGTGCTAGAGCAGAAAAGTAGAATTCTAAGTTTTGGTCAATTCTAAGTCAATTGGGTGTAGTATCTTCATCCTCCCTAACCCAGGAGTTTATAGTGCTGTGTCTAAAACCCTTGTCTCAGATCACTTTCCTCACTCAGTTAAAAATTCACTTCTAGTTTATGCAGATTTTTCTAATAGACAAATAACTCTTTATTCCTACAATGTTTCTTAGATACAAATTGTATGAACTTGTCGGGGAAAAAAATACACAACCTAATACATGGGCAGAGAAACTTGGGTTACAGTTCAGTTTCTTTCGTGGTGAAAAGCAAATTTTCATGCTATCAACATCTATACAAATCAAGTTATGTTCAGTACTGTCAGCACAACCAAAACATGAAGCTTTGAAACTTGTAACAGTATTACTCATAAAAGTCAAATAGTGAAACAAAATCAAAGACCTTTGGCCTATGAATGGATAAATAAAATGTGGTAAACAGTGGTGAATTATTTAAGCGCAAAAGTTTGAAAATGAAGTACTAATACTTAATGAAGTGCTGATTGATAAAATAAAGTATCAATACATGCTAAAGCACAGGATACTTAAAAAACATCATACTAGTATAAGAAGTTAGTCACAAATGACCACACATTATATTGTTTTCTTTATAAGAAATGTCAGACAAAATAGGTGTGTGAATGAACGGATAGGAGTAAGGACAGGGGTTTTCTCCATAGATGTACAGGATGAAAGTAAATTTAGCTGTAGTAGCATTTGCCCAATCCTGTGAACATATATGCATATTAAAGATTTATTTATTATACACGAATAAGTTTCAAATGAAGGAGAGAAAAGAAATAACAAACAAGTCAAAGCAACACAGAGGTACATGTGGTGCTGAGGACTGAACTCAGAAACTCAGGCATAAAAGTTCAGTGTTCTACCAGTTAGGCTATTTCCTAAATTGCATCTGAATATATACTGTTTTTAAACTTTATAAATGCTAAGTGATTATATTGTATGATTTGTTGATTATTGCAAATGAGTTGGGGAAATAGGAGGGAAAATTAAATAATTATTTGGACCTAAATTTGTTCTTTGGAGCACTTTTACCTACCTATTTTTCTCTATAAATCAATTCCCACTAAATAATTATTGTCTGCTCTATTTTTTTTTGCGTAATATAATCCTGCCTGTAAAACATTAATCCCCCAATAAAGAAAAATATATAATCCTATATTTCAAAGTAATTTATGATTTTAATCTTCCTCCACTAAAGGATAATAGTTAATAAAATCATTACAACTGGCATTCAACTGTTGTTTTTTATCTTAATTCTTTCATCTTAATTTTCCATTACTTGCTGTTGTTTGTTATAATGCTATAATAAATAGGCACACCTTGATCAAAATGAAATGCTATTTTTATGTCTGTCAGCATTAACATGAAGCTAATCATTTACCTTGGTTTTGTCAAAGATGATATAATTTAAGGACAAGTTAATAATATCTAAAACAACTATGTTATGCTCTGTCACCCATCAAAATACACTGGAGTGAGGAAAGAAAACTCAATTGGTTTACTGACCTTGCACAATTTAACTGTCAGATACATTCATAATGAACAACTTGAAAATCTAATTCAGTAATCCTGAGAAACTCCCTCCTACTCCTAGTTCCTCCCCCATGCTCTCTAAAAGGTTCAAGAAACACTAATCAGAACATTAACATAGAGCTCTAATTTGTAGAGTATTTCATATATTCCCTAATATTCTAGCTTTCAATCTAGGGGATTCTATCTTTAAGATATAATTTCCATATGCTGGTATTTTATGCCATTTCTTTGTGGGAAAGAAAAAAACTGTAAAACCTTGAAGGCAAGAAATACCTCAAATAACAAAAATATGTCACCCTTGACTCCACCAAGAGCCAAATCATTAAAATATGGCAAATCTTCTCCCATGGGAATATATGAATTCCCAGCACGTATCTATACCTTATCTTTAAAAAAAAATAATACTTTATGGGAGGAAAGTTGGAGTGAGAAATAGAGAGCAAGCAGAACACTATTCTGTCATATGAGGTACTGGGATCAAACCCAAATCTACAGTCATACAAGAAATTTGCTCTATGGACTGGGACACCTCTCAGGTTTCATTATCTATAACCACTGTACAATAAACCAGACAAGAATTCCAAAATTGGAGTGTAGACAGAGCTACTTCTCCTTTAAGACTCTTCCATGACCTCTTCTGTGAATCACTCAGACTTTAATATGTGAACACCTGGACCACAACTGTCAGCTGCAAAAGACAATAGGAGCAATTTCCTTAGCAGGGCCTAAAAGCTCTGGATGATGGTGGTACAGAAGATTGAATCTGGGACTTTGGAGCCTCAGGAATGAGAGTCTCTTTACATATCCATCCTGCTATGACCTCAGTCTTTCCTACCAGTCTGGGCTTCCTGTTTAGCTCCTGACCACCAGGGTGTCTGTAGGAATACCAAAAGAGACCATCTGGGACGGCAACAAGACAGAACTAGAATGACTTTCAGGAACCCACTAAATCACCAATGAATGCAAAAACATGTCACTCCTGGACAGAGAGGAGCCTAGGGACAGATTAAGAGGCTGGTAACAGTACTGCACTTTACCAGTTCAGACACCACCTCCAGTCTGTTTCACCAACAAGGGGACAGCTGAGGGGAGGAGAGGACTCCTTGAGACTCACCAAAGGCAACTGTGAGTGATCTTTGCTAGTGCCCTCAGAATCTGGAGCAGTGTCAGGGAGGCCCTGTGCTAACACCAGGGAACAGAGAACTAACCAGGAAACTCAGGAGATCTATACCTTGGTGGCCTAGTAGGGGGGCTGTGAGAGTCACTTTGCATAACCACTGAATTACCTCTGCCCCACACTGCTTTATCTCTTGGTCAGGAGTCAGTGATTAAGCTAAGAAACCTACTTATAGTTTAAAAGCCCTCAGGATCCCATAGCCTACAGAGAAGAAAAAGAACAAAAGAGGTTTTTAAGCCATTGAGCTCCAACTCAGGGATTAAAATACTATTGAAACAATCAATTTCCACAACTGTGAACCCTTTAAGTACCTTACTTAGATACAAGTCAATCCAGGCAAGAGTGATCAGTAATTTGAAAAATACTGAGAGATGGACCTCATAACATACTATATAAAATGGTTAAACCAACAAGAAGAAAATATTGGTGAAATGAACCAGGAGAAGAGTCCAGCTAAAAGCCCCCCAAAGGTAGAAGCACAAAATAATGAGGTCAACAGCCAAACACTAGTTAAGGAAATAATCACAAGAGTGAGTAAAGAGTTTGAAAGAATTGTCATCAGAAATGCAGAAACAACAAATGAGACACTGGAAGAACACACTAATTATCTCAAAGTTATTAGAGAGCTGAAAGCTGAAATAGCTGAGCTCAGAACAAAATTAGCTGAACAAGCTAAAACAGTATCAGAACAGGGTAATAAAATAGATGAACTTCAGAAAACAGTAGAGGAGAGAGAGAGAGTAGAATAAATGAGGCTGAAGACAGAATTAGGAAGATCAAGGACAAATTAGAGAAAACTAAAAAAGAAGTAACAGATCTCAAAAAGAGATTAAGAATTACTGAAAACAGCAACAGAGATGTAGGGAATGACTTCAAAAGAAATAATATATGCATTATTGGCTTACCAGAGGAAGAAAGAGAGGGAGAAAAAGAAAGCATTCTTCAGGACATAATAGCTGAGAACTTCTCTAGTCTGGACAACATAAAAGACATAAAGGTTCAAGAAGCCCAGAGGATACCAAACAAAATTAACCCAGAAATAAAGACACCAAGACACATCATATTTAAAATGGAAAGAAATAAGGATAAAGAAAGGATCCTGAAGGCTGCAAGAGGAAAACAGAGTCACCTACAGAAGAAAACCCATAAGATTAGCAGCAGACTTCTCCCAACAAATACAGGCCAGAAGAGAATGACAAGATATCTATCAAGTGCTCAATGAGAAAGGCTTTCAACAAGACTACTGTATCCTGCTAGACTGTCATTCAGACTAGATGGAGGCATAAAAATCTTCTCAGACAAGCAACAGTTGAAAAAATCAACTATCATCAAGACTGCACTGAAACAAGTTCTGAAAGGTCTCCTATAGAGTCAGACCAACATAAATAGGCCATATATCAGAACACTCTAAAACTCTATGAGAATTGCATTAAAATATCTTCAATCTTTGATATCAGTAAATGTCAATGGCCTGAATTCACCTATTAAAAGGCACAGAGTAGGAACACAGATTAGAAAACACAACCCAACAATATCCTGTCTACAGGAAGGCCACCTAACACAAGACAAACACAGACTCAAAGTGAAAGGATGGAAAACTATCATACAAGCCAATGGCCCACAAAACAGGTCAGGAACAGCTATTCTCATATCTGACATGACAGACTTCAAAATTAATAAAATTAAAAAAGATAGGGATGACACAACTTAATGCTCAGTGGATCACTCAATAAAGAGGACTTAACAATTATTAACATCTATTCACCAAATGAGAAGCCATCTAAATACATCATACATCTACTGAAAGAGCTATAGCAATATATTAACAGCAACACAGTCATAATAGGGGACTTCAACACCCCACTTTCTCAACTTGACAGATCATCCAGGCAGAAAATCAATAAAGACATGAAAGAGCCAAATGAGGAGATAGATAAACTAGAACTATTGGACATTTTCAGAGTCATTCACCCCAAGAAACTGGAATACACATTTTACTCAAGTCCACATGGGTCATTCTCAAGGATCGACCATATGTTAGGCCACAAAGACAGCATCAGCCAATTCAAGAGCACTGAAATCATCCCAAGCATCTTCTCAGACCACAGTGGAATTAAACTAACACTTAACAATCAACAAAAGATTAGTAATAGTCCCAAAATCTGGAAGCTCAACAGTGCAGTCCTTAACAACTATTGGGTCAAAGAGGAAATAAAAGATGAGATAAAAAAATTTTGAGAGTTCAATGAAAATGAAGACACAAGCTATCAAAATATTTGGGACACAACTAAGGCAGTACTGAAAGGGAAGTTCATAGCCATACAAGCACACATTAAGAAACAAGAAAAAGCACAAATAAACAGCCTGACTGTATATCTTAAAGACCTAGAAGAAGAAGAACAAAGGAACCCTAAAGCAACCAGAAGGACAGAAATAACTAAAGTTAGGGCAGAAATAAATAACATTGAGAATAAGAAAACCATACAAAAGATCAACAAAAGTAAACATTGGTTCTTCAAAAGAGTGAACAGAATCAACAAGCCAGACTCACAAAACAAAAAAGGGAGAAGACCCAAATAAATCAGATAGTAAATGAAAAAGGAGATATCACAACAGACACCGCAAAAATTCAACATATCATGCAAGGCTTCTATGAACAACTATATGCCACCAAGCAAGAAAACCTGGAAGAAATGGACGATTTCCTAGATACTTACGGACTTCCAAAATTAAGTAAAGAGGAAGTAGATAACATGAACAGGCCCATCACAGCTAGTGAAATTGAAACAGTTATCAAAAATCTTCCCAAAAATAAAAGTCCTAGACTAGATGGTTTTACAAATGAATTCAACAAAACCTTCAAAGAACTAATGCCTCTACTTTTAAGTCTTCCAGAAGATTGAAGACACAGGAATACTCCCTGCCAGCTTCTATGAAATCAACATCACTCTGATACCAAAAGTAGACAAGGACACAACCAAAAAAGAAAACTACAGACTGATATCTCTGGTGGACATAGATGCTAAAATATTGAACATAATTCTAGCCAACCTGATACAGAACAACCTTAAAAAGGTTGCTCATCATGAGCAAGTGGGGTTTATCCCAGGCATGCAAGGTTGGTTTAATATACGTAAATCAATCAAAGTGATCCACCACGTCAACAAAACACATAGTCATATCAATAGATGCAGAGAAAGCCTCTGACAAAATACAACATCCCTTTATAATCAAAACACTACCAAAAATGGGAATAGATGGAAAATTCCTGAAGATAGTGGAGTCTATATATAGCAAATCTACAGACAACATCATACTCAATGGTGAAAAACTGGAAGCATTTCCCCTCAGATCAAGTACTAGACAGGGTTGCCCACTATCACCATTACTATTCAACATAGTGTTGGAAGTTCTTGCCATAACAATCAGGCAGGAGCAAGGAATTAAAGGCATACAGATTGGAAGAGAAGAAGTCAAACTCTCCCTATTTGCAGATGACATGATAGTATATATAGAAAAACCTAAGGAACAGCAAGAAGCTTCTGGAAATCATCAGGCAATACAGTAAGGTGTCAGGCTACAAAATTAACATTCAAAAGTCAATGGCATTCCTCTATGCAAACACTAAGCTAGAAGAAGTTGAAATCCAGAAATCAATTCCTTTTACTATAGCAACCATAACAATAAACTATCTAGGAATAAACCTAACCAAAAAAGTGAAAGAATTGTACACTGAAAATTATGAGTCACTACTCAAGGAAACTGAAAAAGATACAAAGAAGTGGAAAGATATTCTATGTTCATGGGTTGGAAGAATTAACATCATTAAAATGAATATACTACCCAGAGCCATCTACAGATTCAATGCTACCCCCCATCAAGATCCCAACCACATTTTTTAGGAGAATAGAACAAATGTTACAAATGTTTACCTGGAAACAGAAAAGACCTAGTATTGCCAAAACAATCTTGAGAAGAAAGAACAGAACTGTAGGCATCACAGTCCCATATCTCAAATTGTATTATAGGGCCATTACCATCAAAACTGCTTGGTACTGGAACATGAATAGACACACTGACCAATGGAATAGAACTGAGAGCCCAGAAGTAAGCTCCCACACCTTTGGACAACTAATTTTTGACAAAGGTGCCTAAACTACTAAATGTTTCCCATTTAGTGGCAGAGTCTCTGCCACAAATGGTGTTGGAAAAAACGGGTTGAAACCTGCAGAAGAATGAAACTAAACTACTGTATTTCACCAAATACAAAAGTAAGTTCCAAGTGGATCAAGGACTTGGATGTTAGACCAGAAACTATCAGATACTTAGAGGAAAATATTGGCAGAACTCTTTTCCACATAAATTTTAAAGACATCTTCAATGAAAGGAATCCAATTACAAAGAAGACTAAGGCAAGCATAAACCTATGGAACTACATCAAATTTAAAAGCTTCTGCACAGCAAAAGAAACCACTACCCAAACCAAGAGACCCCTCACAGAATGGAAGAAGATCTTTATATGCCATACATCAGACAAGAGGCTAATAACCAGAATATATAAAGAGCTTGCCAAACTCAACAACAAGAATACAAATAACCCCATCCAAAAATGGGGGAAGGACATGGACAGGATATTCACCACAGAAAAGATCCAAAAGGCCAAGAAACACATGAAAAAATGTTCCAAGTCTTTGATTGTCAGAGAAATGCAAATAAAGACAACAAGATACCACTTCACTCCTGTGAGAATGTCATACATCAGAAAAGGTAACAGCAGCAAATGCTAGAGAGGCTGTGGTGTCAAAGAAACCCTCCTGCACTGTGGTGGGAATGTAAATTGGTCCAGCCTCTGTGGAGAACAGTCTAGAGAACTCTCAGAAAACTAGAAATGGACCTACCCTGTGATCCTGCAATTCCTCTCCTGGGGCTATATCCTAAGGAACCCAAGACACCCATCCAAAAAGACCTGTGTACACATATGTTCTTAGCAGCACAATTTGCAACAGCCAGAACCTGGAAGCAACCCAGGTGTTCAACAACAGATAAGTGGCTGAGCAAGTTTTGGTATATATACATAATGGAATACTACTCAGCTATAAAAAAATGGTGACTTCACCATTTTCAGCCGATCTTGGATAGACCTTGAAAAATTGATGTTAAGTGAAATAATATAATACAATTTTATTGAAACCAAAAGCTCTGCCCCTCACCACAAAAATGGACCAAGCAGAAAACAATTCCAATCACTTTTTCTCTTCAGTTGAGTGCACGTGCTACAACACATAAGGATGCTGGTTCAAGACCCTGTCCCAGCCTGCAGGAAGGAAGTTTCATGAATGGTGAGGCAATGTTACATATCTCTCTCTCTCTCTCTCTCTCTATTCCTCTCTCTTCCTTTATATCTTCACCTTCCTTCTTGTTTTCCTTGTCTCTATCCAATAAATAAAATTTTTAAAAATCAAAAATCAATTGAAATTAAGGACTAGTGTAATGGCTATGCAAAAGACTTTTGTCCCTGAGGTCCTAAATTCAATCCCCAGCACCACCATAAGCCAGAGATCTCCAATGCCTCCCTTTCTCCTGATTTCTCTCTGTCTCTCTCTCTCTCTGTGTATCATTCTCTTTCTCATTAAAATAAATAAGTAAAAATTAGAAAACACAATTAACTTTAATATTTTTTTCTTTTTTATTTAAGAAAGGATTAATTAACAAAACTATAGGGTAGGAGGGGTACAACTCCACACAATTCCCACCACCCAATCTCCATATTCCACCCCCTCCCCTGATAGCTTTCCCATTCTCTATCCCTCTGGGAGCATGAACCCAGGGTCATTGTGGGTTGCAGAAGGTAGAAGGTCTGGCTTCTGTAATTGCTTCCCCGCTGAACATGGGCGTTGACTGGTCGGTCCATACTCCCAGTCTGCCTCTCTCTTTCCCTAGTAGGGTGAGTCTCTGGGGAAGCTGAGCTCCAGGACACATTGGTGGGGTCTTCAGTCCAGGGAAGCCTGGCCGGCATCCTGATGGCATCTGGAACCTGGTGACTGAAGAAAGAGTTAACATAGGAAGCCAAACAAATTGTTGAGCAATCATGGACCCAAAGCTTGGAATAGTGGAGAGGAAGTGTTGGGGGGGTACTCACTGCAAACTCTAGTGTACTTCTGCTTTCAGGTATATATTTTGCAGTAGTTTACAGATACATGTGAACATATGCTCTCTCACACAGAAACTGGTATATATCTAGGTTTTGGGACTTTGTTAGAAAGTGGACCATCTGAGATGGAATTAGAGTATACTATGAAAGGAAAGGTCTCACCCGAGTAATGAAGCTGAAGGGTTATCATTCCACAGGTGAAGTCTCTGGACACAGTCTGAAGTGAAGCATGTTGAGGTGGCAATCATTGCGTTGGTTAGGTTGTGATCGGCAGATGCAATTAACTTTAATATTTTAAGTCACCTTAAGATACTACTTCCTTTCTAACAGTTCAAATATTTAAGTATATAAGCAAAATATATACTTTCTTTTCAGTGTTTTAAAAGTTCCAGTACTAGGGGCTGGGCAGTAGTGCACATAGTTAAGTGTATATATTATCATGAACAAATACACTGGTTCAAACCCTTGCTCCCCACCTGCGGGGAGGGGAAAACCTTTGTGAGTGGTGATGCAGGTCTGCAAGTGTCTATCTTTCTCCCTCTCTATCCCCCCCTCCCCTCTTAATTTCTCTGTGACCTATCAAGTATATGAGAAAAGAAAAAGGAAAAACTGGCCAACAGGAGTGGTGGATTTGTAGTGCTAGTGCAGAGTTCCAGTGATAACCCAGGTGGCAATATAAATAAATAAAGTTCTAGAGCTTTGCATAAGTATACCTATGTCAAATAATCTGTAAAGTGTAACCCTGAATAGGATGAAATTGTAGATGAGAAAACTGAGGAGCGTGAGGAAGCAGATAGTGGTTATGCAGAAAGACCTTCTTATCTGAAGCATCAAATGTTCCAAGTTCAATCCCTAGCACTACCAGAGGTCAGAGTTTAGCAGTCCTCTGATATGTGTGTGTGGTGGGGGGAGGGGGAGGAATATTTCATAAGTCATTACAGCACAATTTGATTTTGCTTTTGTGAAAAAGAAATATTCTGATAATATACACTGAGAATTTTTTCTTTAATATATCATTTATGCAAAATAACACATTTGTTCAACTAAAACCTATATACCATGAAATGTATGAATGATTAGAAGTTTGCCTCCCTTTATAATCATCCTCTCAATATCCTGGCCAATTGCATTCATGGATTCTTCATGAGTGACTCATACAGGAAATGTAACTGATAGCTGCAAAAAAAAAAAAAGTCTATTTCAAAATGTTACATATTTCTGTTAGTTTATTCTCAAAATAAAAATCAGTGAGATTTGATGTTATTCTCAGAGGGGGTTTGCTGTTGTTTGTTTGAAGTCAAGAGTCAATAACGGTTTTAGAAGCTAATACAATGAATGATTCGGGTTTGCTTTATGTATTGCGAGGTTTTCTTGAAGACCGGCAGGATCCCTTCACAAAAAATTACCTGTGAACCTATTGTAAACCGCGAGTTGATTTCACAGACTCCAGAGCAGCACAGAGTGGAAAGGGACAGAGGCACGGAAACAACGTGTAAGATAACAATCATCAAGTCAATTAAAGTAGTTCCAAATCGTTCAGCCTAGTACTCAGGACTCTGTAATTCCTGGCATTAGCGCTTGGCTAAACGACAAGTTGATGGAGCAGAAGGTAGGGAGGAAAATGACCCTGGAAGCCCAGTGTTGGTTTTACACCCGCTGGGTATCTGTTACAAGTGAATTTCCTCTGGCGCCAGCAGGTATTTTCAGCAGGCATTCGGAGGGATCCCCGAGGGAAAGGAGAGAGTGGGGGAGATGTAGTTGTGACTTTGGGGATCAAAGCTTTAAAGATCCCTAAGGAAATCGGTAACAATCCGGACTGTCTGGTGCAAAAGCTTCCAGAGGGATGTGGAAAATAATTCGAATTTCTGAGGTTTAGAGCAGCAGGGGAAGGACATGGATAGGTAGAGAGTAAACAAGATCCCAGAAGCGAGATTTTCACACCAGGCCTAGAAGGGAAGAAGAAAAAAAAAAAAATCCAGACAAACACACACAAGGGATAAGAGGACTTTAAGCATCTTTTTTCCCCCTCTCCACTCCTACCAGAGTGATGGGGCTGGGGGTGATTGCTCCCAGTGATCCCGGATCCCCGGGGGAAGAGTTGCTGGGAAGCTGGAGAAGGAAGTGGTTAGAAGAGGCAGGAGTGTGAGGCTGGGAGGGGGGGGAGGGACGTTGCAGGAGGTAAGACTCTAGGGGCAGCCAGGACCCGGAAAGTGCGCAGAGGCCACCGCGAGTCTTCCCTGGAGGTCTGAAAGGTAGAGCCATTAAACCCAGCTGCCCGCTGAAGCGCTCAGTAAAAGTGACTGCGATTTATTTGGATTAGTCACTATAAAGGTCTGGGGAGACAGCTATTTATCCGATGCGGGAACTTGACAAATTGACTGAGCAGTGCAAAAGAGGACAGTCTCCCTGACCCCTGGTCATACAGGAACTGAAAGCGGGATCCTCCCACCGATCCCAGACACCAAAAAGCTCGCACCTCCCATAGGGGCATCTACACCTGTGGCCTCTGGGCTGCCAGCCCTGGCCCACCAAGACATCATCTCCTGACTTTAAGGACTTGGGCTACTACCTCCAGTCACTTTACAGGGATTTTCGTTCTTAGGTTGTACCTTCTTCCAGGTTCAAGGAAAGGCACCAAATCTATGATCTGGTTGGGTTGCCCTGCAGGTGACCCAATCCTGAGTCCACACTGAAGGGTCCACTTTGGTAAAAATAGTCTGGTCTGGCAGCAAATAGGTCATATGTCAGAGAAGCCATTTAGAGGTCTTTTGCTGCCTTTTTTTTTTTTAAGCAAATGACAAATGATTTTAGCTTGAAATTTAATTCCAATTAATATGGAATACAACCACAATGTATTTAACTGTTTCTTAATTGAAAATAATTTAGATCCTGTGTCACTGATCCAGCTATAGAGCCGCTCCAAAAGTCTGGCTTTTCACAGCCCACAGGTCTAATAAAAAGAAACCACCATAAAAATTTTTTCAGTAGTTCTAAGCAATTCAAGTTCAGAATTTATTAATGTTACATATAAAGTGCTACACTAAAAGGCTTTGGAAGCAAAGGCAATGGTGTTAAATATTATCCAGCAAAGATCAATGGGTAAATTCATAATTTGAAAAGCTAATAAATAGAATTGTTTTTTCCAGCAATATATTGTTTTTATTGTGATTTATTGTTGATTCAGCTTCAGTGACAATATTATGTTATCAGATAGTGCAAAGATGTAAAATATCTAAGCACATAGTGCTGAACAAGAACTCAGACTATTGACAGCAAATAAAACTAATCACTTTGCTTTGGGAATCTGAAACAACACATTTTGAATAGTGGCTAAAAAAACTAATGCATTGAAGCTATGCTTTGAGTGGGTTGTGTCAATTACTTTCATTGTCTTTATTTTGGTGGTAGCCCTAAAACTGAAATGGTATTTTAAATATATATATTTTTTCTTTTTCAGTAAAAGAAATCAGATCCCTTGATAAAAAACATGAAAGTTCGGGGTAACACAAAATGAGGACCTAGCTCTATTGATGTAGACTATTTGAACCTGAAAATTTGCGTGACTATCTATCTTGCTAAAAGTCAGGGTGAGATAAAGTGTAATCTGGCTCTGATTTCTGCTGCAAAGAAAACATTGAAATGACTCCTCATTTATCACTCCACCTACCCTCCCCCTCTCCCACCTTTGTTTAATTGACAGTGTAACTGCTGAACTGTTTGTATCTTCCTTTGACTGTTGGAAATGAAGCCAATCTCATGGAAAGGAGAGTATTAAGTGGTAGTACTTACAATGTAGAGAAATAATAAGGAAAAAGGTGAAGGAAGCAGTTGTGAAAATTTCCATCACCAAGAACATAGGAGGACCATCAATTTTTGTAATAACTCCTCAAATTTTCTTCTTGTCTGACTGCTTGATGAATCTGAATATGTAGGGAGGTTTCCTAAGGGTAGTTACCTAAGAGTTTATTTAAATTATTATTAATGTTTGTAATGTCATTCCTGAACTGATTGCAAAAATACCTTACTCTATATGGAAATTTGAAAGATTGTTTCTGAGCCAGATCGTTTCTCTAACCAAATAGAGACACAACATTTATTTCCTCTAAATAAATGTTTAAAAATATAAAAGAAAAAAAGTCTGTATACAAAACAAAATTCATTCTCAACAGTAGCCATTAATATACCATTTAAACAATAATAAGATATCTTTTCCAATGATTTAATTAGTCGAGATTACTTTAATGATGCCAGTTTTTACAAAAATTCAGTAAAATAATTATTACCAAGTACTTGAGAATGTAAATTAAAGTGACCTAAATATGCAAAATCATCTGAAAACCTCAGATTGCATATACTCTTTAACCTAGCAATTCTATCTTGAAGAATTTTCAAACAGGAAAAAAAAAACATTAAGAAAATGAACAAAGAATTTAAAGACTGTTTCACAATAACAAAAAACTAGAAACAAACATGAACATGAAAATAATTCCATATACAATTATGTCATAAGTGTACATTTAATGACATCAAAGATGTGTTATATCTAAGACAACAAATAGAAATATTACAAAATGTGATTCAGTTTTTATTAAATAATATATTCAGAGAAAATATTTGGAAAGTAAAAAATTAAAGCAACAGTCTACTTTTTTGTTCAAAAAATTATTATATGTGCAACATAACTTAAGATATTAAAATATTATACCATGGAAAGTAAGTATCTTCTTTTACAACTAATTTTATATTGGCATATATAATTTTAAATCAATTAATGATATCAGTCCTCTGTCATATATTTCCAAATATTTTTTCTATTCAAAATTTGTCTTTTAATTTTGTTTCTATTCACAATGTGTGTGTAAAAATATTTAACGGAATATTTTCATGGTTTTCAGGCTTTATAATTTCTTCAAAAGCCTCTTACACTACACACACACACATGCACATGTCTCACAATTTCTAGTGACTTTTCTTTTAGAAACTTACAGTTTTACCTTTTTGGTGGATGAGTATGCTTACTTGTATCAATTTGTGCACATGCTAGTCAATTAAGTTTTCTCATATTTTGATTAGGATTTTGCAAAGATTTACATTGAAAACTAAAGTTCTTGTGTATGGTGAGTGACTGCTACAAGACCAAGAGAGCTAATGTTTTATTTTTTCTTATCAGATGTCATCCCTTAGTTTATGACAATAACATATAAACATTTCTTCTTTTTGTCTATCATCTGTGTAAGTAATAATGAAACCATCTTTTCTTGGGAGTGTGGAATTCCAAGGTAACAAAGTTACCTAGGCCTGTTGCTGTACTTGGTGAGAGGGTAATAAAAAAATTTTAAAAAGCTCTGAAAACTCTGCAATTCCTTCTTTTTAAAAGTACTTTATTTTTAATGAGAAAGGGGGAAGAGAGAGAGAGAGCACTTTTCAGCTCTGGCTTATGATGCTGCTGCAATGGTGATGCAATTTCTTCCATTGATTGTTATATTTTCCTATTTTTTCAGGTTTACATTTTACTATGTCAGTCATTTATTGGTTTGCTTTTTTGTTTGTTTGTATCTTTACCAAGGCTTCAATGCTCCAGGTCAGCTATTTCCCCCCCAGATATATATGTAGAGAGAAATACAGAAACGGAGAGACACCACAGCCCATAAGCTTCTTTCAGTGCCCAAGAACTCCATTGTGGCGTGCAGGAAATAAAGCCTGGGTCATGTGTACACAAAGTAGGCACCCTTTCAGGTGAGTTATTTTGCCAGTCCCTCAAATTTTTCTATAAAATTGTCATTTTTAAAAATATATCAATACTTGCGAGAAGCGGCCATTTTTGCTACCTCCACGTGGCCCAAACTGCTGCTCTCTCACCCAACACTGAGGTGCCAGCGCAAATAAAGGATTGAGTTCCCTTTCTGCTCCAAACCTCCTTTTCTACATCCCACCGCTGCAAGTGACAAGTACTCCAGGAGAGAAGTTTGTACACAGGTATACAATCTCACTGCATCTTTATCAGTTCTTCCTCTATAACCCTCCAAACACCCAAGACATTTTTCTTTTTCTTATAACAATCTGAGACTGCCTCTCTTTCCTCTATCCCTTCCAAAGTTCCCCCTCACCTCTTTCTTGAATTCATTAAACTAGTAAGGACAGGCTGTGTGTGTATGGATAGGGGAGGAGTTTGTATGGATAGGGGAGGAGTTTATCTAATAAGTAGTCCCAAAATATCAAACCTGTAAGCCTGAGTTGTATACTGATTATCTATATTCTGATGTTGAAGTCTATAAATTTTTCTCTACAACAATGCCAGTAATACCCTGAGAACATGGCTGCTTTTCTTCTTTGACTTCCCAGAACAACACACAGTATATTATGTGGTGTGGAGTCCATAGGTAGTTGAAGAATAATTATTGAAGTTGAGATCTTGGTAATAGTTTTAATTTGTGTTTCTACTTTATTGGAACTTGAACCTATAGTTAGAAATACAGTAAAAATTTGCATTCTTGTTAAAGAACTTCATACTAATTCACACACACACACACACACACACACACACTGTTAATAAAACTAATCAAAATATCCTTTGTTTTATTTTATTTTAGTTATTGTGGGGATTAATGGTTTGCAGTCAAAAGCAAAACACAGTAGTTTGTACATGTGCAATATTTTTCGGTTTTCACATAACAATTCAACCCCCTCTGCCATCATGTTCCAGGACCTGAATGCTACCTATCCTCCAATACCAGAGTCTTTTACTTTGGTGCAATACACCAAACCTACTCCAAGTTCTGCTTATTCTTTCCCTTCTGTTCTTATTTTTCAACTTCTGTCTATGAGTGAGATCATCCCATAATCATTCTTCTTTTTCTGACTGATCTCACTTAACATGATGCCTTCAAGCTGTATCCAAGATGAGGTATAGAAGGTGAATTCACCTTTTAAATCACAGAGTAGTATTCCACTGTGTGTGTGTATATATATATATATATACATATATATATATATACATATGTATATATGTATATATATACATATATACATATGTATATATATATGTATATATATATATATATATATATATATATATATATATATATATATATATATATATATCACAGCTTTCTTAGCCATTTATCTGTTGTTGGACATCTGGGTTGTTTCCAGGTCCTGGTGGTTACAAATTGTGCTGCTAGGAACATAGGTATACACAATTTTTTTTTTTGGATGGGTGTGTTTGGTTCCTTAGGATATATCCCCAGGAGAGGAGTTGTAGGGTCATAGGGTAGGTCCACTTCCAGCTTTCTAAGACTTCTCCAGACTGCTCTCCATAGAGGTTACAACAACAGACATTCCCACCAGCAGTGCAGGATGGTTCCTTTGTCCTCACAACCTCTCAGGCATTTGTTGCTGCTATCTTTTCTGATATATGACATTCTCACAGAAGTGAAGTGATAGCTCATTGTCTTTATTTGAAATTCTCTGACCATTAGTGACTTGGAGCATTTTTTTTTTAATGTACTTGATAGACTTTTGGATCTCTTCTTAAATCAATATTCTATTCATACCCTTTCCCCACTTTGGGTGGAATCATTTGTTTTCTTGTTGCTTAGTTTGGTGAGCTCTTTATATATTTTGATTATTAGCCTCTAGTCTTATGTATGGCATGTAAACATCTTCTTCCATTCTGTAAGGGGTCTCTTTGTTTGCATAGTGGTGTTTTATTTTTTTTTATTTTTATTTTTTTGCTGTTCAGAAGCTTTTTAATTTGGTATAGTCCCATCGGTTTATTTTTGCTTTAGTCTGCTTTGTAATTGGATTCATTATCATTGAAGATGTCTATAAAAGTTATAGGGAAAAGAGTTCTGAGAACATTTTCCTCTAAGTATTTGATAGTTTCTGGTATAGCATCCAAGTCCTTGATCCATTTGGAATTTACATTTGTGTTTGGTATAATAAAGTAGTTCAGTTTCATTCTTCTGCATGTTTCAACACAATTTTTCCAACACCATTTGTTGAAGACACTCTCCTTTCCCCATTTAATAGTCTGGGCACCTTTGCCAAAGATTAGATGTCTACAGAAGTGGGGGGTGGTTTCTGGGCTCTCAATATTATTCCACTAATCAGTGTGTCTATTTATGGTCCAGTACCAAGAAATATTTTTAATATTTTCATTATTATCTTTATTTATTTATTGGGTAGAGACAGCCAGTAATTGAGAGGAAGGGGGAGACAGAGAGGGACAAAGACAGAGAGACACCTGCAGCCCTGCTCCACTGATCATGAAGCTTCCCTCTACAGGGGGGAATTAGGGGCTTGAACTTAGTACTATGTGCACTCAACCAGGTGCACCACCACCGAATATGAACTTACCTTAAATACTGATTTAGCTGTGCCCCAAATATTTTGATAGTTTGTGTCTTCATTTTCATTGAATTTTTAAAAAAAATTTAATATCTTAATTTCCTCTTTGATCTGGTAGTTGTTAAGTAATGCACTGCTGAGTTTCCGTATTTTGGAACTTTTACTATATTTTTGTTGTTGTTGTTGTTAAGTGTTAATTTCACTCCACTAGTCTGCCAAAATGCTTGGGATAATTTCAATGGATTGAATTTGTTGACACTGTCAATGAGGCCCAACATATGGTCTATTCTTGCAAATGACCCATGTCGACTTGAATAGAAAGTGTATTCCAGTTTTGGGGGGTGAAAAATAGACTATCTATATCTTGATTTGTTATCAGCAATATGGTACAATATCTTTGCCTTTAAAAATTCTTAAATGTCTCAGAGAAATATGTGACAATTAGCACAGCATCATAACATTCTAGAAGACCAAGTCTAGAAGTTTGATGTCAAAGTGTTGTAGAATCTCTTGTAAAAGTCAGGGGAGGACCCTCCCCTGACAAATTCAAGCTTCTAATTCATGTATTGTTAGTAAACCCTGACATACCTTAACTCATGTCCAAATATTCCTACTGCGTTTTGAACTCTCACAAAAATATATAAAAAAACAAAGTTATGATCACTTACAAAGGTTTGGCATAATATACAGTACAATCTAAAATGTAATTAAAGTTAAAATCAATAAAAGCACAAAAGCCTCCCTAATACTTGGAATTGCGAGTATACTCTAAAATATTTCTCAATAATTTTAAAACATTGCACATATTGATTGAGTGTCTACTATGTTCTAAGTAAAGACCTGTAGGTATGGTAATGAACAAAGTTTTGATCTCTTTCCTGCACAAACAGTAGGCTAGCATAATCATAATGTAATAATATAACCAAATGTTCCACTTCCATTAGATTACTAAATAATGTCAAAGTTGGTATTACACTGAAGAATATTGTTTTAAGAAAACAGTATTATTTAACTCAACATAAAAAGTTAGACAATATTTTCAAAATGTAGACAAAATAAGTAATGACCATTCTAAGTGAAAAAGAGCTTTATTTCTTTTACAGTATGAAATAGATTTCAGTGGTTAGATTTTCACTCAAACGTCTCAGTAATGTTTAAATCATATAAGATTCCTCTAAATTTCATTTGTATCCAAAGAAAGAATTAAAAGGAAAAATATATATTTTTAATTTATGTATTGGATAAAGATAATCTGAAATTGAGAAGGAAGGGGAGATAGAGAGGGTGAGAGACAGAGAGACACCTGCAGCCCTAATTCACCCCTTGTGAAGCTTTCCTCCTGCAGGTGGGGACTGGGGGTTTGAACCTGAGTCCTTGCACATTGTAACATGTGCACTCAACCAAGTATGCCATCACCTAGCCCCAAGTTTGATGAATTTGGAACAGAATGTTACTTAAAATATATATAAGAAATCCAATATCCTTTTTTTTTTCAATTTTACCTAGAAAATTGGCATCTTTTAAACATTTGAAAAAAATTACTAAAGACAAAGGCAAAGTAGGCTCATACAATTGTAATTAGATACACCAAGCTTATATCAATTGTGTATATTTTTATATTATACTTTAATTAAAATATTTATCCCCCCACCTGCAGAAGGAAGCTTCATGAGTGGTGAAGCAGGGCTGCAGGTGACTCTCTGTCTCTCTCCCTGTATGTCTCTCCCCTCTTCATTTCTGGCTGTCTCTCTCCAGTAAATAAATAAAGATAATTTAAATATATATATATAGATATATATACTTAAAATATATATATTTATCCCTAAAAGTTAGTATCTATTTCTATTTTGGGTGATTAAACTTCATTTTAAGAGGGCAGAGTCAAGATGGTGGCTTGAAGACAACACCTGGCAGACTCTCAAAAAAAAAGAAATTTAAACCTGGGAATTCCAACCACCAAGTTGCCGATGTTAACCATGATGCCAGCCTGAATCCCCTGGGCAGATAACCTCACCAATATGTCCAGGAATCCTGCCTCCCCAGAGTCCTGCCCCACTAGGGAAAAATAAAAACAGGCTGGGGGTATGGATAGACCTATGCCCATGTCCAGCAAAAGCATTAAAAAAGTCAAACCTCCCACCTTCTGCTCCCCATAAAGATCTTTGATCTATACTCCCAGAGGGATAAAGAATAGGAAAACTTACAATGGAGGGGATGGGATATGAAACTCTGGTGGTGGGAATTGTATGGAATTGTACCCCTCTTATCCCACAGTCTTGTCAATCATTATTAAATCACTAATAAAAGTAATAACAAACCTTCCTCTTACAGAGAAGTAATCAAAATTTCCATGTTCTTCACTATCTGAGAAGTTCATAAGGAAAAGTTTTGCAATCTAGCAATATAGTTCACCTGGTGAGGCACCTGTATTACCATGTAGGCAACTCAGGCTTGAAGAAGAAGGCTTGAATCTTTGCTAGACTCCATGAGAATAAAGCAGCACTGGAGGAAGCATTCATGCTATGATATTCTCTCTCTCTCTCTCTCTCTCTCCCTCTCCCACTCCCTCTCCCTCTCCCTCTCCCTCTCCCTCTCTACTTTCCAGCAGGGTTATTACAGGGGATTGATGTCTACATGAAAAATCCACTGTTCCTGTAGGCAATTTTTCTCTTTATTTCTATTAGATAAGATAGAAATAAATTGATAGGGGAGGGGTAAACAGAGAGGAAGAAAGAAAGGCACCTGCACACCTGATTCACCACTTGTGCAGCCCCCCCCCCACCTGGCAGGTGGGGATTGATGGTTTAAACCTGGGTCCTTGAGCATGGTAACATGTATGCTCAGCTTGATATGCCACTGCCCAGCCTCTCCTCCCTCCTCCTCCTCCTCCTCCTCCTTCTTCTTCTTTCCCCCCCATCTCTCTCTCTCTCTCTTCCTGAAAAAATTAATTCCTCCAAAATAGCTCACTTGAATAGTGTGCTGCTTTGCCCCTACCGCATTGAAGGGAGTTTCTTTTTTTTTATTTCTTTTTTTTTTCTTTTTTATTAAGAAAGGATTAATTAACAAAACCATAGGGTAGGAGGGGTACAATTCCACACAATTCCCACCACCCAATCTCCCTATCCCACCCCCTCCCCTGATAGCTTTCCCATTCTCTATCCCTCTGGGAGCACAGACCCAGGGTCATTGTGGGTTGCAGAAGGTAGAAGGTCTGGCTTCTGTAATTGCTTCCCCGCTGAACATGGGTGTTGACTGGTAGGTCCATACTCCCAGTCTGCCTCTCTCTTTCCCTAGTAGGGTGGGTCTCTGGGGAAGCAGAGCTCCAGGACACATTGGTGGGGTCTTCAGTCTAGGGAAGCCTGGCTGGCATCCTGATGACATCTGGAACCTGGTGACTGAAAAGAGAGTTAACATAGGAAGCCAAACAAATTGTTGAGCAATCATGGACCCAAAGCTTGGAATAGTGGAGAGGAAGTGTTACCATCTCAGGTGGTTTACTTTTTTTTTTTTTTTTTAACCAGCTCTGGCTTATGGTGGTGTGGGGGATTGAACCTGGGACTTTGGAGCCTCAGACATGAGAGTCTGTTTGCATAACCATTATGCTATCTACCCTCCGCATTATTTATTTATTTTTAATAGTAACCTTTAAAATTTTATTTTACTTAATTGGTAATCCCTCTTTGATAGAACAGAGAGAAATTGAAAGGGCTGGGCAGTGGCCCACCTGGTTGAGCACACATGTTACAATGTGCCAGGACCCAGGTTTGAGCCCCAGTCCTCACCTTCAGGGGGACATCTTTGAAAGTGGTAAGGCAGTGTTGTAGGTGTCTTTCTCCCTGCCTTTCTTTTTTTTTTTTCCTCTTTCTAACAAAGTCCCAAAACCTAGATATACACCAGTTTCTGTGAGAGAGAGCATATGTTCACATGTATCTGTAAACTACTGCAAAATATATACCTGAAAGCAGAAGTACACTAGAGTTTGCAGTGAGTACCCCCCCCAACACTTCCTCTCCACTATTCCAAGCTTTGGATCCATGATTGCTCAACAATTTGTTTGGCTTCCTATGTTAACTCTCTTTTCAGTCACCAGGTTCCAGATGTCATCAGGATGCCGGCCAGGCTTCCCTAGACTGAAGACCCCACCAATGTGTCCTAGAGCTCCACTTCCCCAGATACCCACCCTACTAGGGAAAGAGAGAGGCAGACTGGGAGTATGGACCGACCAGTCAACGCCCATGTTCAGTGGGGAAGCAATTACAGAAGCCAGACCTTCCACCTTCTGCAACCCACAATGACCCTGGGTCCATGCTCCCAGAGGGATAGAGAATGGGAAAGCTATCAGGGGAGGGGGTGGGATATGGAGATTGGGTGGTGGGAATTGTGTGGAATTGTACCCCTCCTACCCTATGGTTTTGTTAATTAATCCTTTCTTAAATAAAAAAGAAAAAAAAAGAAGGAAGGAAGGACGGAAGGAAAGAAGGAAGGAAGGAAGGAAGGAAGGAAGGAAGGAAGGAAGGAAGGAAGGAAGGAAGGAAGGAAGGGAGGGAGGAAGTTGTGATATAAATACACAGTGGAATAGCACTCAACTGTAGGAAAAGCATTTATCTCCTGTCCTGGTACAACAAGGATGAAACTGGAGATGATGGTGAAAACAAGCTAGAGGAAGAAACATAAGATAAACTCACTCATAAGTTGGATATAAGAAAAATAGCAAAGAAAATACAATATGAAGCGTTAATAAATCTGTGATCAATTTCAGAATGTCTAAGGATTGGAAAGAGGGAAGCAGAAGAAAATTAATTAGAGATTGAGAGTCCAGTACTCTGTGTTAAAGGGAAATGACACCCGTGGTGGTAGAAGTGTGTTGACACATATTTTAGATAGTTTAAAATTGTACTCCAGTCACAATGTCTTGTATATTTGTGCAAATATCTATTTAGAGAGAAAATCATAAACTATTTTGTGAACTTTCAAGTTGACCACCGCACTGGAGAAGGTATTTAAGAAAGTACAATGTGAAACTTTCACATTTTGATTAACGTATGTGCTATTTGAGCTTTATAGAAAATATATACAGTGCTCATTACTTCTTAGACACAACAGATATTAACTATATGATTTTCATAATAAACCATTAATAAGACAGCAACCAGAAAAGTATGAAGAAACCAAAGGCAATATAATCCAAGGGTAAAGTCATTGTTTTCATCATTAGAAAATAGGGTGGTAGTCTTAACGGAACAAATTCAGTGATATCTATTAGGAAAGAATAGTGATTATAATAGTAAGAATAAATTTTTAAAAAGAGGCAAAGGTTTTTATCCGGTAACTGGAGAAAGACTGAACAGAACAGGTCAACATATACTTTTGATTTTATTTTTAAAGATTTAGTTTATTTATTTCACTCTGGTCTATGTGGTGCAAAGGATGAGCCTAACAACCTCTGACTTGTCATGAGGTCTTTTATTTTTAAATTTTTTATGGGTAGGATTAATAGTTTATAGCCACAGTAAATACAGTTGTCTATACATGTGTAAAAATTTTCCATTTTCTACAGAACACTATCTAATTCCCTCACCTAGCTCCTCCACCACTGTGCACCAGGTTCTGAACCCACTCCCTCTTTCCCCCCAGAATCCTTTACTTTGGTGTTTGGACACCAAACACAGTCCAAATTCTGCTCTGTTTCCCCTTCTGTTTATTCAAAATGTAGGAGAATGTTATCTTTTTATCCTCTAAGGTTTTTCCTCCTCCATGGAAGGAGGTTTTAGTGGACTATTAGACTGCAATTCTGATTGTATCTAGAGTGTGGTACAAAAGGCAATCCAGCAGAAATCAGGGAAGAAATAGGAACTCATAATAAATTTAATTAATAAACCTCTGAAGCAACTAAATCTGTGTTTCCTAGCTGTAAGAGTTGGCAAATCACCCTTTCTTTCTAAACCTCTCAAACCATTCCTTTCAGAACCATTCAAAGGACCTATTATTATGTAGAACTCTAAATAATGTAAGAAAGAACACTTTAAAATCAATTTCAGATATCAAAAGAAATATTTAGTATGGCTATTAATTTCAGTGTCTGTACCATAGCTGTTACCAGGATAGCTTGCTAACCAACGCTGAAATAACAATAGTCATTTTGAATTTCACTTTCTCTCCTTTGCTTTTTCCCCTTCTCTAATAGAGGTACATAATGAGAAGTGAAAAGTCCTAAAAGGGGATTGAGAAAGAAAACTGATAATCAGTGCCACAGGCTGAAACAATGAACCCCAAAGATGGTTGTCAATAAAAAAATTGTTTGACCCAACTGAATTTACTGATTTCAGCAGGTAGTTTTTCCTGGCATACTGGTAGAGAATGGATAAAGATTTTTCTTTTGAGTTTTAACACTTGGAATATACAGTACCATCAAAAAATAATTTTGTTAGAAATACACATCTGTTGCCACATCAAGTGTGAAGACATGATAAATTAATGAATTCATAAAATTTATGAGACTTATTTATGGATTTATATTAGTAACAGAATTACTTAATATTTTATCCACACAGTAAATGTGTGTAAAAATTATAAAATGTAGTGTGTTATTGCTGTTATTGTCGTTTTAGCCTGAATGTTTGTTTTCCCACAAACAAATTCATGTGTTGAATCCTTTATTCATTCATATGCTGATCCCTAATGAAAAGTATTTGGATGGGAGGCCACAGTGATAATATCATAAATACAGAGCCCTCATGGATGGGATTCAGAGCCCTATAAAATAGATCCTAGAGCCCTTTACCCCTGTTCACCATGTGAGACCACCACAGTGAAATCATAGCCTTCAATGAACCAGAAAATGGGCATCACCAGACATTGGATCTTCTGAAACTTTGATCTTAAATTTCTCAGTCTCCAGAAGTATTAGAAATAAATTTCTGATGCCCCTTAGTCTATGATTTTGCATCACAGCTCACAGCTGCCCAAGTGTACTAATACAAACAACTAGAAGCACCATTCAAAATAAAACACCAATGAATCTATTTTTGAGTGTCAACAGCCATATTCTCTAGATACCTCTGCATAGAATCATTATTCAGAATTTTGATATTCACTTTTGTTTCTATATAACTTCATAAATATTTCCCTGAACTATCATATTCCATTACTTGATTTTTTTCATGAAGCATTATGCTTTATTATTCATCCATAGTGTTGAATATTTTTAATTCACATATTTTTCTACTATATAACATTAAATTTTTACTTTCATTTTTTTACTGTTATTCTTTATCTTTTCTGTCTTTACACCTTATATGATCTGTGGAACTACAGGCAGGAAGAATATCTCCTGTCTAAAATCAGTATGAAAAGAACAGGGGGCCAGGTGATGGCACACTGGTTAAGCACGCATAGTATGAAGCACAAGGACCCCCTCAAGGATACAAGTTCTTACTGATTCTGTTTAGAACATTTTATGTGGAGCTGTTAACACTAAAGTCTAAGTTCTGTCCTTGTGTTTTGTCTGTGTTTCTACACTAAATACCTTGTTAAAAATTTGAAATGGGGGCCAGGCAGCTAACCCTTAGTTACCATGCAGGAGAACTTGGATCCACGACCCCAGTCCCCACCTGCAGGGGATGGGAAGCATCTTCAAAAGAAGTGCATCAAGGGTCTCTCTTCTTCCTTTCTTTCTCCCTCTATCAAAAAATAATGGTCACTGGGGATGATATAATTGTGCAAGTGTAAAGCCCAGTAATAACCCTTTAAAATTCAATAATATTGGGGCAGAGGAGATAGCATAATGGTTATATAAAAGACTTTCAAGTTTGAGAATCTAAACTCCCAGATTCAATCACCAGCACCACCATAAGCCAGGTATGAGTAGTTCTCTGGTTAAAAAAGAAATAAAAACAAAGAATTTCATACTTGAAGCTTCAAAGACCCATTGCACCACCATAAGCTAGAACTGGGCAGTGATTAAATAAAATAAATAAAATGATTAAATAAATAAATAAAATGCAATAATATTATTCAGGAAACTAAGGAAATAGCTCAAGTTTGTAGAGCATGAACCATGCATGTCCAGTATGATTTCTTATGTTACAGGTACCAGAATAGAGACCGGCTTCTCTCTTTCTCTTGCATAACACGTACTCTTTCTCAATACCTCATATGAAATAAATAAAATAAATATTTTATTTAAAAAATAGTCTCATTCAGCAGGCTGAGAGTATGGATTAACCTGCCAATATCCATGTTCAGTGGGGAAGCAATTACAGAAGGCAGACCTTCCAGCTTCTGCATCCCACACTGATCCTCGGTCCATACTCCCAGAAGGATAGAGAAAGGGAAAGCTTTCAAGGGAGGGGATGGGATAGGCGGTTCTGGTAGTGGAAACTGTGTGGAATTTTGCCCCTCTTATCCTATAGTCTTGTCAATATTTGCATTTTATAATATATTTTTTTAAAATAGTCTCATTCATCAATTACAAGCAACAAAATATTAATACATGTTGGCACATGAGCGAAACTCAAAAACATTGTGAGTGAAGGAAGATGCAAAAGACCACGTGTTCTATGTATGACTTATATAATTTGTAATTTATGTAAAATATCTAGAAAAAGAAAATTAATAAACACCTAAGGAATATCAATGATTGTATAGGACATGACTTAAAATTAACTGCAAACGGGCAATAGGTAGTATTTTGGATTAACAGAAATGACATGGAATTAGGTAATAACAATAGTCACACAAATTTACTAAAATTGTTAAATTTAAGAGTAAGTGTTGTGGTTCATAAATTATGTTTCAATGAGTTGCAAAAGATTGAAGAATTGTCATACTATAAAATACTAATTTTTTCATTTGTTTTCCCTTAATGTAATTTATAGGTGATTTGTATATTATTTGGGCTTTTTAATAAAATGGATTCTGTGTTTTGTGTGTGTGTGTTTATATGTTTTACTTTAATTTATTTGTGCATAGGTGGTTTTTCTTTTCTTTTTTTATACTCCTACTGTGTCTCTCTCCTCCATCTTCATCCCTTCAGTTAACCTTAGTTGATTTTTTTATCAATGTTCACTTGTTTGTCTTCTTAAATTAATTTGTGTAAATTGTTTACATTTCCTTTTTAAAGTAAAACTACAAAGAAATCATGATAACATGAACAGACCTGCTCATAGTGATGATAGTTAAATAAGAACCAGTAGTCTTACTTGGCAAAGGACTTAAAATATGACTTTGGGAAGACAACCACTGCTTCCCATACACATAGAAATTTTTTTTTAAGTAACAGATTTCCCAAAAGATACTATGTCATGATGAGGAAGGGTTACAGGAAACTTCTACTGATACTTTATTTTCCTTCCTCAAGCTCCCAGAGAGGCTTCAGTAACTCAATGGACAGTCCAAAGCTACTTAGACTATAGAGTTACCCTCAGCCCTCATCTTAACTTATATCTTGCTTGCCCTTCTCTAAATCCTGGTTCATTTAGACACTTAAAGCTTTGTTTTTTCTGTTGCCACAAGTTTGCAGTGCTTAATTGAGTTTATTTTGTAAAATAGTAGTTGTTAATTAAAGTAAGACATCATGTACCAAATATGCCTTCCAAGAGGCCAATTATAGCAATCTGGGAATAAAGACTTAATTTAACCAAATCAGTCTCACTCTTTTTGGATATAATTTTAAATGAAACAAAATTTTACCTAAATATGAACCAGAGCTAAAGTTAATACATAAGAAAGCAAAACAAAAATACTAAATAAAAAAATGAATACTTAAAATTATATTTGTAGAATACAGAAGAAAAATAAATGTTTAGATAATTTATTTTCCAAAATGTCTGTTTTCTCTCAATTATCTTTTATTTTGTACTTGAAGAGAAAAAAATTGAAAGATTGTCCTTATTGTGAACATTTCTTTCATGGTTTGTTATAGAAAACAGTATAAGTGGAATATGCTAGTGTTGAGTTGAAAGATCCAGAAACAAGCATTCAAAAGAGACTTCTTATCTCTCTCAACAATTTCTGTGTAGAGAAGATTGTATGATAATAGAGTGTTTTAACACTTCCCAGTCATACTATGAAAAAGAAAACAGTATTGTTTTGTATATTTGTTTTCCTCAACAGGTTTGAATTTCCAGGACATTCTGACTATATTATAAGTAGACATAAGTTACTTAAGAATTCATAAGGACTACAATCAGAGAAATTGTTCTATTGACAGAGTATCAGACACTTAGATCTAATATTCCAGTTTTGATCCCTGACACTGCATAAACCAGAGGTTCACTGTGACACCCACCCACACACACACACACACACACACACACACTCCTTAATGTAAAGCTTTTTTTATGTGTAATGAATAAATCAAAATTTTCATAAAGATTATGACTGTTTTATAATGTGAGGAAAGAATGTTTTAATACTGTCATTTTCATGTCAAGGATAAATAAATGTCAACAGAGCCTTTAAGATAATAGACTTTTAACTAGTTTTGTATGATATATATATGTCTAATACCAAAGATGAAAGTCTAATATATCATGTGAGTGTGTTTTTATTTATTTATTTATTGAATAAAGACAGCCAGAAATTGAAAGGAAGGGAGCTGATAGAGAGGGAGAGAGATTGAGAGACACCTGCAGCCCTGCTTCACCACTAGTAAAGCTTTCCCTCTGCAGGTGGGGACCAGGGAGTTTGAACCTGGATATTTGTGCTTTGTAACGTGTGCTCAACCAGGAGTGCCACTGCCCAGCCCCACATGTGAGTGTTTTTATGTAACTGAGATTAGCATCTGATCAAACAGCTGGATTCAATAACAATCATAATAGATAATCATAAATTTATTAGGTAAAATAAATACCAAAATAACATATCACTTTCAGAAGATGCTTAAACTAATGTTTTTGTATCCTTTCATTTTAACAATGTAATTCTTGACTCAAGCATACCTTTCTCACATTTGTGAGTAACTATTTGATTTATTTATTTGTGATTTTACAGTTAGTGACTCTTTATAAAGCACAAATACCCATTCTTTTCTTAAAATGTATTTGTAAATGCTAAGAATTAAATGTTGTATTGATAAGTCAGAAATAAGCCCCCACAGCTAAGGACATCTAATTTTTGACAAAGGGGCCCAAAATATTAAATGGAGAAAGAAAAATCTCTTCAACAAATTTGGGGAATATTGGGTGGAAGCCCACAGAAAAGTTAAACTGAATCACTTCATCACACAAAAGTGAACTCCAAATGGATTAAGGATTTGGATGTTAAAACAGAAACCATCAAAAATTTAGTAGAAAACATTCTCAGAACTCTTTGATCTAAGTTCTACAGGTGTCTTCAGTGACTTAAGTCCATTCTCAAGAAAAACAAAAATAAACTGCTGGAACTATTTCAAATTAAAAAGTTTCTGCATGGGTGTGGGGGGTTTGTGGGGGTAGTGCACTTGGTTGAGTGCATATGTTACAATGCACAAGAACCCAGGTAGAAGCCCCCAGTCCCCACCTGCAGGGGAAAAGCTTTGCAAGTAGTGAAGCAGGGCTGTAGGTGTCTCTATGTCTCTCTCCCTATCTCCCCCTTTCCTCTCGATTTCTGACTGTATCTAATGAATAAAGACAATTAAAAAAATTTTTAAGTTTCTGCATGAAAAAAAAAACACCAAAACTGTGAAACTCCTTATAGAACAGAAGATAATAATACACGAGATAAAACAATAAAACAATAATAACTAAAATATACAAAGAGCTCACGAAATTCAGCAACAACAACAAAACCCAACAAAAGGGAGGAGAGGATATGGACAGGATATTCACCAAAGAAGATATTTAAAGGGATAACAGACATGAAAATATGCTCAAAGTCCCTGATTATCAGAGAAATGCAAAGAAAGACTCCTGTGAGAAAGTCATACGTCAAAAAGACAGTAACAATAGATGTTGGAGAGCTTGTAGGGGTAAAGTAACACCTCTGGAGAGCAGTCTGGAGAGCTCTCAGGAGGCTATAAATGTACCTATCCTATCACCTGACAGTTCCTCTCCTGGAGATATATTCTTATTTATTTATTTATTTATTTATGAATGAAATGGAAATATTGACAAGACCATAAGATAAGAGGGGGACAATTCCACACAACTCCCACCACCAGAACTCCAAATCCAATCCGTTCCCTTGATAACTTTCCTATTCTTTATCCCTCTGGGAGTATAAGGAAACAAACACACTCATCCAAAGAGATCTGTCTCTACCTGTGTTCATAGCAGTACAATGTAATAGCCCAAACTTGGAAGCAACTTATGTGTCTAATAACAAATGAGGGGCTAAAAATAATGCAGTATATATATATATATATATATATATATATATATATATATATATATATATATGCAGTGGACTACTACTCAGCTATTAAGAATGATGAATTCACCTTCTTCACCTCAGCTTGAAGGAATCATGTTAAGTGGGACAGATAGATAAAGATGTATATGAGATGATCTCACTAATCAGTATAATTTAGCAAATAAGAACAGAAAGCAGACTAGTTGGGTATATTGCACCAAGTCAAGATTCTAGGGGAAGGAAGATAGGGAGAGGGGTAGGGGGAGGAGAGATTGATAGAACTCAGAGTGTTTTGCAGATACCTACCCTGGCAAGATGAGAAATTGTACCCATATATCAACAACTGCACTGTAAATAATTAGTTTATCAATGAAGAAGAAGAAGGAGAATAGAATTAAATGTAGTAGATCCCAGAGGACAATATAACGGTTATGCAAAAATACTTTCATTCTTGGGGCTCTGAAATCCCAGGTTCAATCCCTAGCACCACAGCTGAGCAGTGCTCTGGTTAAAAATAGTAAGTAATTTTTTTTAAATGCCAAATTAAATTGATAAAACAAAACAGATTTTTTTCAAAGAATTGAGTGTTGTATATTTCAAATGCTTGTTACATCATGATAAAGAGGGCTTCAGAGTTAGCTGTTTTCCTTCCAGTTTGTGCAGAGATTGAATAGAATAGTACTTAAGCAAAACAAAATAACTATCGTGGACTTAGGTAGTCACTAGCTCCAATGTTTACCAAATCAAATATGAATTCTTGCCAGAGCCCATAGCAAGTTTTCATTGATTGTATCATACTCGAGCCATCTTTAAATTAAAAATGTATTTGAAGATCTTAAAGGAGAATATATTCTGACTTCAGTATATATATACATATATATATATATGTATATATGTGTGTGTGTGTGTGTGTGTGTGTGTGTGTGTGTGTGTGTGTGTGTAGTAATGCAAAGAAAGAATCCAAGTGGTAGGGACACATGTTTGATCAAGCATTCCATTCCATAATGAGAAAAACACAGCATAAACATGAAAAAAAAAGAAATACTATCTAATATTGACAATTATGTAATGTTTCTACAGCTACTCTTTATTTTTTTAAGAACCCTATGAACAAAATTTTTCTATCCAATGAACAAAATTTCATAAAGGATGAAAAGGAACTGCATTACTAAGATTCCAGCCTGACTTCCCCGGGCAGATGACCTCACTAACATGTCCCAGAGTCCTACCCTTCTAGGAAAAAATAGAAACAGATGACAGGGAATATGGATAGGCCTGCTGATGTCTATGTCCAGCAGAGAAGCAATTACAGAGGCAGAACTCCTTGCTTCTGCACCACAAAAAGAATTTTGGTCCATACTACCAAAGGAGGAAAATGATAGGGGAAAGTGACCAGAGGGCTTTGAACCCCAATTCCCCTGCGACCAGAAATGTTTCTTACTAAGGACCTCTGTTTTTATACCATCACTGAATGAGAAAGAAATCTGGGAAACACCAAAGTCAGGCACTGTTTCACCTATCTTAGAGAGAAAAGAAAAAAGGAAGGACACTCAAAAGTGGTAATAAGTGTTGGTGTGACTTAGAAAGGAAGTGATGGCAAGACCACAGAGGTGAATGCAAATGGGCAAAAATATATACACAGGTACAAGTACAGATGCAAATAGAGAAATAGATATGTATAGTCAGCCCATATCTGTGACCTTGGGAGAACTATTGCAATTTCTGATAGAGGGGTGGAGACACAGTACTCTAGTGGTGGGAATGGTGTGGAATTATGCCCTTATTATCTTATAATTTTGTAAATGACTAATAAAAAAATTTTTTTAAGGAACTGCACTGTAAAGTTGCCTAATAGCCCTCTGGATTAGAATTGACCTTGCAAACCTGAAACCCTAGTAGAAGTGCCTAGAGAAGGCATCATAAATTCTCTAATCAATCAGACCTAGACCAAATTAACTTGGCAATCTAGTTGAAAGGCTCAAAGAAGACAAATTCCATAAACTTAATTCTGGTTAGGTGTAACAAATAAAATGCAGTGTTTTAACAACTGGAAGAAAATCTAAGCTCATCACATAAAGAAAGGACTACAAAAGCTGAATAAGGGCAAGAGACTGGCTCACTTAATAGTGACCTTTTTGGTCAATACCAGACCACCCTATCATGCAGGGCCCTAGTTAAGAAATCCTTGGATTCCCACACAAATATGATGGGCCTAGACCTCTAATAGATCCCTCTCTGCACCATCACTGGTCACTTGCATCAGGAACATTAGCATAAGACCTCTTGTGGGCCTCTATAAGACATTTCCCTCACCAAAAGGCAGCAATGGTAGGTACTGCCCCATTCTCTGAAGGGAGGCTGGGTCATTCTGCTAATCAAGGAAGACTGGTCCTGAACTGAATGCAGACTAGAATGTTCCTAGCTGTGGACATGAACTGGAAGCTCAGACCAACAGGGACTCAGAAGTTACAAAGGTTCTTGTGCTAAATATAAATATATATGGGCCCTGGGTCAAGTAGATGGGGTAAACAGTCAATTTTATTCATAGATTTTCTTCAAGATTGGGAACCACTCTCTGCCTTAATCCAATTTTCTTTCCTTTTTTAAAAAAATCTTTTTATTTATTTATTATTGGGTAGAGAAAGAGAGAAATTGAGAAAGAAAAGAAGATAGAGAGACACCTGAAGACCTGCTTCACCACTTGTGAAGCTTTCCCCCTACAGGTAGAGTCCAGGGGCTTGAACCTGGGTTCTTGCACACTACAACGTGTGTGCTTAGCCAGATGAGCCATTACCTGGCCCCCAACTTTAATCACTTTTTAAGAGCACACAAATTTCAAAAGAAATGTTAACCCTGCATCAAAACTATAAACATCCCAAATAAAAACAGCTATATAGATTGATTACATACCATAATGTAAATGCAAATAGACTCTCATGCCTGAGGCTCCAGAGTCCCGTGTTCAACCCCTCCCCACCATCCCACCACCACCTTAAGCTATAGCTGAGAGTGCTTTGGTAAAAATAAATAAACACCTATATATGTGTTTTAATTATTGATGATAGTTTTTCCTTTTAGGTGTATTTCATTGCATGATAAAGAAGGTTATGATTGTTACCTTTAGTGTCATATATTTGATCATATCAGTATTCTACTATGAGACCCTTAAAAAATATGTTGTATATTTTTTCCACCATAATATGGACTTAATAAACCTAATGTATGGGGAAAAGCTATTGTTAGAGAAATAATCATTTAAATGGCTGGAAAGTAAGTGAACAGACTAAAATAGATCTAACTTGACATGAAATAGACTTAATTTTTTAAATATTTGTACTGAAGGATTCATAGTTTATAGTATATACAGTTATTAGTACATATGCAAAATTTCTCTGTTTTATGCCAAGCACTCTCTCCCCCAGCCTAGGTCCTCCTCCACCATCATGCACTAGGACCTAAAAGCACCTCCACTTTCAGATTTTAATATTTTTTATTGAAGTCTTAAGCTATTTTTCATTCAAACTAATGGAATTATTGTATGTGATTTATATTATTTCTCAGTTATGGAATTATTTTTATATATTAAAACTGTTTCACTCATAAACTTTTTAGAACTTTCTTTGCTGCTATTGAAAGCCTTATGTTACTCTTATCCTGGCCTAAAATTAAAATGAAGAGTTAGGCCCATGACTATACTTTATTTTGGTTTTGTTTTGTTTTGTTTGCTTTTTTGTCATAGGCTCTTTGTAATACATCTAAAATAGGACTACTATGTACAGAACAGAGATCCCCCAACTCTTCATATGAACTTCTCCAGCCTTTAGATTCATGATTAGTCAACAACTTGTTTGGCTTTATATGTTAACTCTTTTTTTAGCCACCAGGTTCCAGATGCTAACATGATGGCAACTGGCCTTCCCTGGGCAGATGACCCCACCATTGTGTCCTGGAGCCCTGTTTCCCCAGAACCCCACCCCACTAGGGAAAGATAGAGAGGCTGGGAGTATGGATTGAGCTGCCAACGCCTATGTTCAATGGGGAAGCAATTACATAAGCCTTACTTTCCACCCTCTGCACCCCATAATGACCCTGGGTCTATACTCCCAGAGGGATAAAGAATAGGAAAGCTAGAATACAGATCCAAGAAGGGTGACAGAGGACCTAGTGGGGGTTGTATTGTTATATGGAAAATTGGGAAATGTTATGCATGTACAAACTATTTTATTTACTATTGAATGTAAAACATTAATTCCCCAATAAAGAAATTAAAAAAAAAATAGGAAAGCTATCAGGGGAGGAGATGGGATAGAGTTCTGGTAGTTGGAATTGTGTGGAATTGTACACTTCTTATCGTACAGTTTTTGTCAGTGTTTCCTTTTTATAAATAAAAATTTAAAACAAAAAAATGAAGACTTAGGAAGAATTTTATTATTAAAAAGAACCATGAAAACAGTTACAACAATAACATCACAACAACTAATATTTTTGAGTATTTACAATGTAAATCACCTTACATCTGCTAATTGCCCAAAACACTAAGGATCCCACAGTGTTAAATATAGAACATGTCATTGTGTTAAGTAGGAAGACACTGAGACCCAGATAAGTTAAGGGTCTTTTCCCAAGTTCATACATGTAGTTAGGCATATAAGCAGAATTTTAACATAGTATCTTGATTCACAATTCAAGAGTATTCCACTACTCAGCAATAACTTGAGAGGAAAACACAAAAACAAAAAAACACAGCCTTATTAATAACATTCATATTTTATACTTATATAGGTTACAAGTATTAAATGTCCTGTCAGTTAATTCACTGTTTTACCCAAATGCATTTGGAGTGTTGTTCTCTACACTTCCTGGGTGGGGGTGGGGGAGTGGATTCTTGCTATGGTAAGTTTTACAGATGGATTAAAAGAAAAATAAATGAAGTTATCCATGTAGAATGTATCCAGCATTCTAGCTGAAAATAAGACTGATTTTATCAAAAATATGTGAGAGTGGCCAGTTTAAAAGATTCCAGTGTAGTCAGTCAACTGTTTTTTGTCTATATAGTAACAACTCTTCTGAAAAATTGGCAAATTTTATTAGTTCACTGGCCTAACACATGTCTATTTCTGTGTGGGAGGTACGTGGTATACTCAAATACCCTGGGTAAAGAATTCCTAAATTCTTCTACTAATGGGTTCTTTATAATTGATTTAGAGCTTCTAACTAGAGAATGGCCCTCCTTTTTCTAGGAAGATTGCCCTCTGCAAATTTTAGGAATGAGTATCAGATAACCCTCCTCTTCCTTACCCCATGAATCTAGATTTAAAGTTCTTCAGCCTATTGATTCCTCAAAAATAAAACAAAATAAACAATTTCTGTGATTTATTGTTCTTGCTGTTCTCATTGGTATACAATAGATTCTCAAATAATGGAAAAATTCTAGGTCTGCATTCTACTGACCTTGAGAAGGTTGAAAGTTCGAGAAAATAATAAAGAATAAAAACCATTGTTCAGATATATACATCCTGAATACTGCTCAGCTCTGGCTTATGGTGGTGCTGGAGAGTGTACCTGGGACCTTTGGTGCATCAGGCCTGAAAGTCTTTTTGCACAACCATTATGCTATCTCCTGCTTCCCTCTTGGTCTTCTCTCTGTCTCTATTAAGTAAATAAAATTGATAAAATTAAATTTAAAAAGACTATATGGAGAGAGATACCTAGCCAGACACTAGCTATTCTAGCCATGCCAGCTCAACCCTTGGTTAGGAAAGAAAACTTTTTTTTTTAATTAGTATTTTTGGCTTTAATGAAAAGTGATTACAGAATTGCATTTTAGCTAATATTGTTGAGATTTATGGTGAGGTGGTACTAATTAATTTTCTGTTGAATTGCTATGGAATGAGAATATCTGCAATAAAATGATCTATTTGCTGATACTAGAACTGCATCAGCATTTCAACGTTTCATAACAAAAGACTTCCTAATGGCTTACAGGTAGATTTTTTTGTACATTTTCAGCCTTTTTTTAAATTTATTTTTTATTTAAGAAAGGATAAATTAACAAAACCATAGGGTAGGAGGGGTACAATTCCACACAATTCCCACCACCCAATCTCCATATCCCAACCCCTCCCCTGATAGCTTTCCTATTCTCTATCCCTCTGGGAGCATGGACCCAGGGTCATTGTGGGTTGCAGAAGGTGGAAGGTCTGGTTTCTGTAATTGCTTCCCCGCTGAACATGGGCGTTGACTGGTCGGTCCATACTCCCAGATGCTTTTCTTAAATATCTTTACATGATTACAACTTCAGATGGCTTCTGGCTACAACACAAGAAATTCCAAAATGAGAGTCACTCAGCTGGGTCTAGTCAAGACTCAAAGTCAAAATAAATAATAATAACTTTGCTCAGAATTAGGTATTACACAGCAGTAGACAACTTTAACAAAAGCTGTATGAATAATATCAGTTTCTTCATTTTTCTGAACCTGTTTGTTTATCTGCTAGGTTCCTAACCCACATGGCTGTTGTTAGAACTAAAGTTAATCTGAAAAGTTATTATAATAGTACTTGGTCTGCAATAAACATTAAGTAACTGTTGAATAATGTATTGAAAAGTAAAATATTCTGATGGGACATAAATAGTCCTAAATGAGTGCTCAGAAAAGTTCTTAGATGGTAGGTGGTAAATGAATCTAGACCCAAATTATAAGGTATCAGCCAAGGAGAAAGCCAGAGAATAGGTCAAACAGCAAGAAGAGCATAAACAAAGGGGATAGGCAATGACAGTGCTTTTGAGGAACACAGAGAAAGCCAGTTTGGTTGCAGGGAGGTATTCAAAGTAGAGTCATTCAAATCATGACAAGGAGTTTAGATTTTATACTAAGCACAGTGAGAATTTTTGAGGCATTTTAAGCAAAGGGATGACTTGAATCACTATATTGGAAATAGATCTTAACAGGTCGAAAAATAGAAACAAAAAGACCCTTTAGGAGACTGTTGTAATTATCTGAGTAAAAGATTTGAGGGAGGAGTCTGGTGGTGACACAACTAGTTGAGTGAACATGCTTCTAAGCACAAAGATGTGGGTTCAAGCTTCCTATTCCCACCTCTGGGACAGGGCGTGCTTCACAAGTGGTGAAACAGTGCTGTACGTGCATCTCTCTTTTGTCTATTCTATCCTCCACCACCACCACCACCTTCTCAGTTTCTCTTTGTCCTAGCAATTAAAAAAGAAAGGGGGGAAGGAAAGCATGACCTCTGGGACTAGTGTATTTATCATGCAGGAACTGAGCCTAGGTGCACAATAAAAATAACAATTAGGGGGTCGGGCTGTAGCGCAGCTGGTTAAGTGCACATGATGTGAAACTTGAGGACTGGCATATGGATCCCAGTTTGAGCCCCCGCCTCCCCACCTGCAGGGGGAGTCACTTCACAAGCGGTGAAGCAGGTCTGCAGGTGTCTTTCTCTCCCCATCTCTGTCTTCCCCTCCTTTCTCCATTTCTCTCTGTCCTATCTGGCAACAACAACATCAATAACAACAGTAATAATAACCACAACAGTGATAAAAATAAGGACAACAAAAAAAGAAAATAAATAAATGGTATATTTAAAATATAAAAATAGCAATTTTAAAAAGATATTGGACACATGAACTATAGTTTTGTAAAGTGTACTGAGAGAAATGGACAGATATAAAAATGTGTTCATTGAATGAGTGGCTATTAGTTACCTACCAGACCCCCACAGTAATGATTTTATTTTGACATAGCTACAATGAAACTTAAATTAGTTAGCCCTTCTTATATAGGACTTTAAACATTAGACACCTGGGCTGGGCGGTGGTGTACAGGGTTAAACACACATTGTATGATCCACAATGACTGAGGATCTGGGTTTGAGTCTGAGGTACCCCACCTGCAGTGTGGACTCTTCACAAGTGGTGAAGCACGTCTTCAGGTGTCTATCCTACTTTTTCCCTTTCTATCTCCCCCTCCTCTCTCAATTTCTCTCTGTCCTATAACATAAAATGGGAAGAAAAATGACTGCCAGGAGCAGTGGATTCTCAGTGTCAGCACTGAGCCCCAGTGATAACCCTGGAGGCAAAATAAATAAATAAAAATAAAAAACATTATAATCTAGAATGATTCAAATCTCTTGTTTTATAGCTCAGGATTCAATTACTGCAGATTCTTGATAATAATAAAGGACAGTAAATCAAATTTTCTTACACTTATTTCTTATTATTATTCAAAAAAGAAAAAAATAATTCAAAACAATCTCTCTCCATTTCTCTCTGTCCTATCCAACATCGACGACATCAACAACAATAAAACAACAAGGGCAACAAAAGGGAATAAATAAATAAATAAATATTTTTTAAAAATCTAACATACTTAGCTCTACATATGCCTCTGCAATGATGGCATTATCTGCTTCCATCTATACCATTTCACTTTTCTGTTTCTTTCCTTTCTTTTTTATTCCACTGTCTTTTCTTTTTCCGATCATCCTTTTACTCCTTGCTTATGAACTAAGCTATACTTCTATAAAAGTTCTTCATCTTTGTTTTCTGCTAATGATCAGTAGGTAAGGCTTTTACCCAATGATAAACAGAATTCACAAAATCATGACAATAATATATTGTATGAAAATATGTGATAACTGAACAGATTTAACCCTTTGTTCTCTTTTTTCCTCTAAATTGCTACTTACACTGATTATATTTTTATTGCTTATTAATCTTAAAAGCTTTTGACATATATGACAATTATTTATTTTGCATGTTACAAATATTCCCAATTTTGTTAAAAGCTATATAGTTTAATTTTGTAACTTCAATTTTCCTATGTATCTCTTGAGTTCTCTGTTGTGGTTATAATAGATTCCTCCAATTCTAAAATATATTACAAAATAAAATTGTTTTAACAATCTGAAAGTTTCTGTAACTTCATTGTCATAAAGACAAAGTTTCTGGCATACATTCGATTTATATTTGTCATTTCATATAACCACTCTTTCTTAAATGCTGACAACATGGAAGCATGGAAACAAAAAATCCTGATGAAGAGTATTTTAGTAACGCCACCTCCCCCCCCCCAAACACACATGCATACACATACACACACTTCCATATTCAACTGCTCTCTCTACCTATCTCTATCTTTCTATCTCTCTATCTATCTCTCTTGCTCCAGGGTTATCACTGGAGCTTGATAACCCACTGTTCCAGGGGTCAGTTCTCCCCACCCCACCTCCCTCTTTTTCTTTCTTCCCCTTTCTTCTTATTTGACAGGACAGAGAGAAATTGTGATGAGTGAAGAAGAAAGAAAAAAGAGACACCTGTAGTACTGCTTCATCACTCATGAAGTTTCCTCATCTGCTTTCAAAGGTACATTACAAAGTACATAGGATGCAAGATTACCTCCTGGTTCTGAAGGGCATTGATCGGTCCTTCCAGAAACTTTATATTATTTTTTGTTAGCTATACATCTTAGTGTTGTGACATCTAATCTAGAATTGATTGAATTAAATGTGAAAAGAGAAAGTTCAAGTATAGTAAATACAAAGAGAGCATGTTATTACTGAATGGAATCCAAGAAAGGGATTATTATTTCAATTGAAAAGCAAATGTCCCTCCTCTCCACACACCAAAAGAGAAAATGCAATGGAATATAAATTCAGTTCAAAAGAAGCCTGTTGGGAGTCGGGCAGCAGGTTAAGCACAGGTGTCGAGAAGCACAAGGACCGGCGTAAGGATCCTGGTTCGAGACCCCAGCTCCCCACCCACAGGGGATTCGCTTCACAAGCAGTGAAGCAGGTGTGCAGGTGTCTATTTTTCTCTCCCCCTCTCTGTCTTCCGCTCCTCTCTCCATTTATCTCTGTCCTATCTGACAACAACAACATCAATAATGACTACAACAATAAAACAGCAAGGGCAAGAAAAAGGAATAAATAAGTAAATTTTTTTTAAAAAGCCTGTCATCGATGACATAAGAAAAATGAAGTAAGTAGAAAGGAAGTGAAAGCTAGGCTATAGAAGTGAATAAACATGGATATATATATATATGTATATATAGATAGATATCTTAATGTAATCTATGATTTGATGATAACAGGTGGTTTCTGCTGGGGAGGGGGACACAACTCTTGTAGTGGGATTTTTTTTTTAATTTTTATTTATAAAAAAGGAAACACTGACAAAGACCATGGGATAAAAGGGGTACAACTCCACACAATTCTCACCACCAGAACTCTGTATCCCATCCCCTCCCCTGATAGCTTTCTGGTAGTGGGATTTGACCTCTATTATCTTGTCACTAAAATCACTATTAAATCACTAAAAAAAAAATTTTTTTAAAGGAAGTAAATTATTCCATCTGAAAGCAACTGAATCAAATTTGCGCTTTCTGAAAATTTTTCAGCTGATAAATGAGGATCTACGTTCAAGGACATGTTCCACACCTAATCATCTTTTTATAACTTTTGGTGATAAATTTTCCTTACCACTGAAGTTTTTCAAAGATAGCATTTCTTGCAAAACAAACTAATAGAAGTGTGTGGTAAACTAGCCAGATATCTTTGGAGCATAAACTCTGCCTTAAAAATAAGATAAGGACTTTTAATAACTACTTCATATTTTTCAGACCACTAACTTCCTATTTAGTGCTTTGAGCCAGTGATGTTTAAAATATTTCTCTTACTGAAAGAGTTAATATAACTTTTCAAGAATGCTTCTCCTCTCACAGAATATAGTTCATTTTGGGGGAGAAATTGGAACAGTTTAAGTTACAGCTTAACTCATTTGCTGAGTAGAATCAAGCAAAAAGTCATTTCCCCCACTCATGTGTCCCTAAGAGTTTATTAGCAAAGATAGATATAAAATGTCAAGAGAAAGAAAAGTGTTAATTCATATTAATCTAAGTTCTATAAGGCTTCACATCTCAAGACACCTAAGTAACAGCATTTTTAACATCTTACTCCCAAGCTCATAACCATCTCTTTGAGAATTTTTGCAAATACTAGAGTTCACTATCTCACTAGACTTTTCCAGCCTAAAAGTATCACTGCAGGTATTTTGTTGTTATTTATCAAAATAATGACAACAATACAACATCTGCTAGGCACAAAAAGCAAGTTATGGCATGAAGTTAGTTTTGTTTCCTTCCAGAAATTTCTACTATAGACGTCAGATCTTTAAAAAAAAAATTAGACAGCCAGAGATTGAGCCCACATGACAACTGTCTTGTATATCATTATTTCCCTAATAAAGCAATAAAAAATAGACAGCAGCCATCTACTTAGTGAAACTCATCACTAAGATCATAACTATTCCCCAGACACTACAAAGGTTGAAAAAGTGATTCTAAGAAGCAAAATCTGTACAGCTTTGTTGCCTACTATGTGATATGGCTATAGTTTTGATTCTCAACAATTATGCTACCCCAGAGCCCAAACAAATATTGTTATTATTTTGAAGATACTTCGTAAAGACGCACACATTTCACAGACTACTGGCCAGTTCCCACTTTCATATAACTTTTGTAAGTTAAAAAAAAAAATCACTCTAACTTCCATGTCTTACCAAGTCTGAGGAAAGGAGGGAATTTTTTTTTGTTTATGTTTTGTTTATTTATTTTTTTGAGAACTAGTTTAGAATTGGTAGGGAAATGTTTAGCAGTCCTGCTGGGTGTTCTCTTAATGCTGTCTTAGATCTCAGATTAAATTATTATACTGTCTGTACTACAGTACATGCAGACAAAAGCAACTTCAACTTGATATTTCTGTCATCCTTGCTGTGGGAAGAGTCCTTTTCCTGGTTTATAACATCAATCACTCTTGCAATAAATCTTGGTGGTGGATATGGTCATTTAAATCTCCACCTGCACAAACAACAGAAAATAAGAGAGCTCATAAATCTCTACACCAGTGATTAACAAATTTTGGATACTGGGAAAAGATATTACAGTGTGGGGAGGGTTCTCACTAATTCATTAATAAAGACTGATTTGCTGACAATCTGTTTAGTTTACAGCACAGGGGGAAAGCAAACAAGACCCTGCTAACAAAACAAAATGTTAGGGGTTAGTGAATTCCCAGCTGAGACCAGGATTAGAGATATGATATCTTAATGTAGAGAGGGGGTGTAGACACAACGTCAAAAGTATAGAAGTCACACTTAGATTTTGCACGTCTAACGTAAGGAAAGAAATCTCAAGGAAGAACTAGTAGGAGAGATTTTGACATAGTCTCTCCAATTTCATGTCAACAGATGCATTGAAGCTTTTAATTTCAGTTTCTCATTCTCTTTCTCCTTTCTTCCTAGATTTTTGCTATTCTCTCAGGAAAAAAGAAAAGAAAAGAAAAGAAAAGAAGAAAGAAAGAAAGAAAGAAAGAGAGGGAGAGAGAAAGAAAGGAAGGAAGGAAGGAAGGAAGGAAGGAAGGAAGGAAGGAAGGAAGGAAGGAAGAAAAGGTCTGGAGTGGGACTGGGGGGGGGAAAAATCCCAATGTCCTAATGGGGAAATACTGCTTAGAGACTGATAATGCCATTTCATGTATGGAACCCTGGTAGCACAGAAGATGTGAAGAAGGGAGTAAATACTACAGGAAAGGAATATACACAGCAATGTTAAATGCATTTCTAGAAATTTGGGGAAAGGTGCAATGTTACTAAGAAAAGATAAACAACTAGCAAAACATTGTACACATTAGCCTTACCCTATCTTATTCTCCTTCTGTGTCCTCATCCCCACAGAAGTGTGCTGGATTTTGTTTGGATGTGCAACTGTCAATTATGCTTGTGTGCACACAGCCAGTTCCTTGATATCTTTAAGTGGACAGGGTTTTGGTAGTTTCTCATTACCATAAAGATTCCAAGATCAGACGAGATTGGGCCTGTTCAGGGTGGTTTGGCCATAGACACCATAAAGATTCTATGAGGCTGATTTTCCTAATTTACTCAGGCTAAGGTAGGAAGTTACCTTGATAACATGCTAGCTTTACAGTGTTGTCAGAAGGCAAATGATCAATGCCTGGATTTTAATCGATGTCTTTTGGACACAAGAGAATCAGTAATCTTTCTTTACTTTTGGAAGATCCAGAAAGAGCAAAATGATCTGGTCAGAGTTTGTAAAGTTTCCTGTAACAACCACTAGACCACTTAGGCGGGGAAGCAGGCCTTAGGAGATGGGCAGTGGCTAGAGGGTGTGGCTGGGGCCTGTTTCTCTTTGGTCAGACCCTCAGTGGAAGAAGATGACCAGTATTTTCCCATGGCGGTTGAACTGATTTACATTACAAACTAGAAATCATAATCTGTGCTTGAGAGTTTCCCTCCTGTTATGAAAGGGGTCTAAGAGCTTTGCTAGGGCCCCGCAAGCCCCTCCCCTGGGTTACAAGGATCCGCCTCTCTATTCCCCAGATAAATTCCTAGTGTCCACCAAATTCCTCAGCACTCTCTCACACTCTTCTAAGACCACGGTTCTGGGAGTGGGGAAACAGAGCCCTGATTTCCCTTTGCAGAAGCCCCTGCGGTACCATCTGAAAAAAGGAAGGGGTGTGAGACCCAAACACTGCTTCAAGTCCCAAGGCGAGGAGACTGCGCCACACTCCACATTCAGGGACCCCATTGGTTTGGGAGTCTCTCTCTCTCTCTCTCTCTCTCTCTCTCTCTCTCTCTCTCCTTTTCTCCACCAAATATGTCCACCGGCTCCCTCAGTGATGTGGACGACCTTCAAGAGGTGGAGATGCTGGACTGCGATGGGTTGAAAATTGACTCCAATAAGGAGTTTGTAACCTCCAACGAGAGCACAGAGGAAAGCTCCAACTGTGAGATTGGGTCTCCCCAGAAGGGCCGCGGCAGCCTGGGCAAGAGGAGGAAAGCGCCCACCAAGAAGAGCCCTCTGAGTGGGGTCAGCCAGGAAGGGAAGCAGGTCCAGCGCAACGCGGCCAACGCACGCGAGCGGGCCCGGATGCGGGTGCTGAGCAAGGCCTTCTCCAGGCTCAAGACCACCCTACCCTGGGTGCCCCCGGACACCAAGCTCTCCAAGCTGGACACGCTCAGACTGGCGTCCAGCTACATCGCCCACCTGAGGCAGATTCTGGCTAACGACAAGTATGAGAATGGCTACATTCACCCAGTCAACCTGGTAAGTTCTCTTGCGCGGCTGCTGCTGCAAAAGGTGCAGGGGTCCTGCCCAGTGTCTTGCATTTCTGCTGGCAGTTTGCAAACAAACGCCGTCGGCACTAGACAGGGGGGTTTCATAATTTTCAGCCACCACCTGCCCAGCTTCTCTAAGGGTCCTTGCAGACAGTTTCCACAGGGCCTGGCTCTCTGCCTTACTCGCCACAGGGGTAGGGATGACTTATGCTAGTGTTTGACGTGGCAGCTCAATTGGGAGTTTGCAAATGTATTGAGCTGGCAAAGAGGAGGATCTCCCTCCCCCCCACCCCCTTAGCGCACCAGTGTGGGCCAGAAGGTGTTGGTGAAGGTCGACAGGGGGTACCGACCAGATGCTAATCACACAGAAGACATTTCATGGCTCTCCTTGTTTTTTTAATTAAACAGTAGAACTTCACACCTCTCCCCAACTTCTTGCAAATAAAACCACCCAAATAATTTTTAAACCATTAGATAGGGGCAGGTTCACAAGCTCCATAATTGCCAGATGTCCCCCCCCCAACTATTTAAATATTCTGTGCACCTCTAATACTCTAATAGGTGGACTGGCATTTTCAAATGCCAAAAGTTCTAGCAAATATCAGCATTATCAGAAAGCTTCCAAGAATAACAGTGTAATATATAATATTAAAGTAAATCATTCACACACAAGATTTAATGACATGTTGCTGTTTATCTTAAAAAGTAATCTCCACTCACTTGGTTTTCCATCCAAAAAAGCAACGCTCATAAGCTTATTGTTTTTTTTTTAAATTATGTTCCTAAAATACATTTTAATTTCTCTTAATGTTTCATTTGATTTTAAAACTCTCAAATGCTGGAGAAAAATAACTTAGTAGCATCTTTGTTTTTATATGATAAGAAGGAGGGATTTTGCTCTGAAAAGTCAAACCTTATCTGTAATAGTGATGGTTGGAATTGTCTTTTCATTTTATTGATTTCAGGAGTTGGGGGTGGGGAAGGAGATGCAAAACAATGTTTTGCCATGGAAAAGTATCTTCCCTCCAGTTGAAAGCCTATGATTTGACAAAAATGTGTTTTTTTTAATTTGTTGAAATCTGCAACTAAATGAAGGTAATTTATAATTGTTTGCTGATGTTTTCATATTCAAATGAGTAACAAGCTTTATTACAAAACACGTGGAGGAAGAGATTCTTTCTGAGCCTTGTAGAAAGAGTTTTAAATTAAATGTGTGTATTATATTAAAAGCATTGCTTTATTGTTTATTAGCATTTTCCCTTAAGTACTAGCAATTAACTTCCTTAAAACAACTTTTATAATGAATGGAGGAAACGAAAGTCGGTACTAGACAAATAAATGAGGATGAACAGCAAGAGAAAGAGCTGGGAAACCTGACCGCAGTCGGGGTTAGAGGTAGAAGTACACTTCCCCTTGAACCTGGTGCCCAGTTGGCACAAGATACTTCACATCTTCCCTGCTCTGGTTCACCACTGGCTTTGCCTCCAGGCTATGCCCCTGCTTGAACCACTTTGTACTTTGCAGATGTTAACCCAGTTACATTTGGAAGCCAGCATGAAGTCTTTCGTTATACCATGAAGCCGTAAATTGGAGCCAAGGCTGCTTTTTGCTTGATACAGTTCCTGGGCGCACTAGTAAATTCTGCGAGTAAATTGCAGAGATAACGGGTCTAGGTCTCCAACTCACAGCCTGCCACTACAGAGCCTTCTCCTTTGGCCTCAGGTTTTGAGCCCAGCCCACCCCTCCACCAATGTCACTTACCTCTTATATCTTCTCTCCTGCAGACTTGGCCCTTTATGGTGGCCGGGAAACCCGAGAGTGACCTCAAAGAAGTAGTGACCACTAGCCGCTTATGTGGAACCACGGCGTCCTGACCTTGGAGGTGCGAGTCTGGGAAAAGCGCGCTCCTTTGGGGGGGGGGGGGAGCTTGCCCCTGGAAAGCGACCCCTGCCCTCCCTGCTCTCTGGCTCTGCTAACTCTTCTCCCCATTCCACCCCGCAAGAACACTTTACAACGACGAGGATCTTCGTTTCCAAAACAGAGGAGATCAATTGTTACTTACAAAGATTCTGGTCTATTTAACTTTATTAACTTCTACCGTAAATGACTCTTCAAGCCTTGCTGGTCCAAGTGCAATATGTAATTATAAATATATAAATAGATAATAAGAGCCTATCAATGTGTATCTTTTGTATAATATGTTGTAAAATGTAGATCATAGAATAGCTGACTTTGACAGTCACATCTATAAAGTAATTCACTTAAAGATATATATATTTTTTCAAACAAGTTTTGCTACTTTCAAAAATAAATCTCATTATATTGCTAAAAATCCTGATATTTGGTGTAATTTTTAAAATGTATTTGGAATAAAATGGTGGGGAGACTTGGGAGAAGTTTAATAATAAAAAATTGTTGTTTGGGATCTCAAAACAAACTTCTAGAGATAGAAAAGAATTAAATTCAATTTACACTATAAAGGTGCTGATGTGATTTTTCATTGAAACCTCAAAAAAAGAAACTCTAATCTCTCCACTTTACAGGTTGCTTTTAAGATCATTAGAACTAATGTAACCCTATACAAAAAAGAAAGAAAAAATGCAGGATTTAAGTCATTCTCAGTTGCACAGTTAAAGAGAAAAGCACCATAGAGAAAGAAAATCCCTATTTCTTATGCATTTCACAGTATACTTGTTGAAAAGAGTTGGAAAACTATGTATTTCCTCACTTTCCAGCCACGGTTTTGAAGCCTAGCAATCCATAGTTGCAAACTATTAAAAATAATAAATAAATAAAGGAACTTTAAAAACTATAAATTCTATAACCTTTGAGATGTGCAATTTTCAAAGTACTGCGACATACGTTATATTCTTCTCATGAATCATTAATTCTAACAACGCACTTGCCAGCAGCTTGGTTAAGATTACCCAGTGCTTTCAGCTCCCCTTCACGACTTCCGGCGGTGGACTGGGTTTTAATTTAAACATCTTCCAGGCTATGAAGCAGCTCTGGGAGGTTGGGGGGAGATTAAGCTGAGATAAACAGAGGCGAAGCGGAGGAGCCTGGGACCGGGTTCCCTGGCTGCCCTAACTCAGCCCGCCCGGGCCAATGAGCCAGATGCCACCAGGGCTGTTTAATGTTCGGGGTTATGACCGCAGTGTTTACAAGACGTCTTCAGTTATTTATACTGTTATTCCTCGCACAAGGCCTTGAAACTTCCGCTTCTTTCGCTCTTTCCTTTCCATTTTTACCCCTTTTTTCTCGACTATTTTATACCTGGAGCACTAGCTCCTCTGCTCCCATTTCAGCACTTCCCTCCCCTCACGCCCTACCCCAATGACCGCTTAATGGGGGAGATCTCACTCTACCAGCAGGGAAGGAGTCCTGACCTTTGTCATGCCCCAGGACCCTCAGTGCCTAGGATCATTCTCTGACAATGATAGTTACCACATTACCAAGAGCAATTCTTCCCGGATTAGAAACTTTGGTGACTTGGCCACGTGTCCATCACTTGCACATGAGAGATTTCTCAAGGTGTCCGGCTCCTCTCCACCTCTCCATAACCCAATTTTCCCGTTGACATTCCCAAGGTTATTTCAAGTACCGGACTCCTCAGCCATCTTCAGCTTCCTGCATGCCTTCAGTTCCACCTAAGTGGCCCTTGCTTCCAACAATTTAAAGATCAATTAAAAAACAAACAAACAAACAAACAAAACGACACCCAGCAGGAATCCAGTTGTTTGCATTTCACAGTTCAGCAATTTTTCGAAATTTCCATTTGGATTTTATTATTTTTTTAATCAAATGCTCAAAACTATGGTATTCATATCTGTCCCGGCAGAGAAAATAAAAACAAAACCCAAAAACCTTTTGCTTGCTTGTTCTGTGAAGAGCTAAAATTGCAAATACATACTTTTTTTAAACCTGTATGTTGAAGGCTGTACTTCAAATATGAAGCTATGAATGCAGAATATGTAGCTAGTTCTGCAACCAGCTTTTTCCAGAAATGGCATGGCTCCTCAGTTTTTCTCATCTCTGCAAATAAAAGTAAAGGCTATGAGTATAATTGTATTCATATTTTTTCTTTTGCTTCACATATCCTTGTTGGGGGCTCAAATAAAATAATTACAATTACTTTGTTAAGAAAAACATCCACGCAAATATCAGTCATTTTTACAAAATAGTGGTTGGTGAACTACTTACTTTAGACCTAATCTGAAAGTGTTTCAGGCAGGAAACTTGAAAGTGTGTGTGTGTGTGTGTGTGTGTGTGTGTGTGTGTGTGTGTGTGTGTTTATAATGTATAGGTGAGGATCTTTTTATTGCACAAGCCAGTACACCTCTGCCCTGCAATGTTGACCATTATAACCTTTGTGTATATGTGTCTCTCTATCTCTTTTTCTGGTCTTTTCCTCTCCCCACAGTTCTCCAATTTTGCTGAGTGATATCTACCAACATTACTATTTCTTTTTTCCCCCCTGTATTGGGGGATTAATGCTTTACATTTGACAGTAAATACAATAGTTTGTACATGCATAAATTTCTCAGTTTTCCACATAACAATACAACCCCCACTAGGTCCTCTGTCATCCTTTTCCAAGACCTGTGTTTTCCCACCCACCCACTCCAGTGTCTTTTACTTTGGTGCAATATACCAACTCCAGTTCAGGTTCTACTTGTGTTTTCTCTTCTGATCTTGTTTTTCAACTTCTGTCTGTGAGTGAGATCACCCCATATTCATCCTTCTGTTTCTGACTTATTTCACTTAGCATGATTCCTCCAAGCTCCATCCCAGATGGACTGAAAATGAAAATGGTGAAATCACTATTTTTAATAGCTGAGTACTGTTCCATTGCGTATATATGCCAACATTACTATTTCTTAGACATTCAGAATCCATAAAAAAAATCAGAGAAGATAGAGCCTTGGATGGACAGAACAATTATACTATTTGGATGTTGGGAAGTACCATCCACAGGGGGACTCAGCCTGCTTGGAGACCCAGGGATGTCCACTGAAAACACAGACTGGGCAGGATTGTGAAAGCATGGCCACTCCATACCCATCCACAATTAATATCTCTCCTTCCCAATGAGACAGACCTTCTACATTAGATTGTCTGTGCTCAACAAACCCAACTACCCAGGTCCCAACTTTATTTTCTTGGAATCAGTGGCTACAAAGCACTGGCAGTCCATCCTCACCAGCCCAGGCTGATATACCTGGTGTGTGTCTATTTGTAGAACAGGCTTACTGATTGTGGAAATGATGGGATCCTCTTTGTTGCAAGGCAATAGAGTTAGGGGAAAGGATAGGCAGCATTCTATTTATAATTCCTGGACTAAAACTTAACTTAAGCTGCCTTCTTAGAAAGAGACTGAAAGGAAAAGAAACTTGAGCAGGTTGCAAAAGTCTGGTAGGAAAATGGAGTGTTTCCAGGCTGGTACAGTGATGCACCAGGTTAAGCACACATGTTACAGTGCACAAGGACCCAGGTTTAAGCCTGCATGGAGGAAAGTTTTGCAAGTGGTGAACCAGTGTTACAGGTGTCTCTCTGCCTCTCTCCCTCTCTATCTCCCTGCCCTCTCAATTTCTGACTGTATCCAATAAATAAATAAATAAATATAATATTTAAAAAAAAAAAAAGGAAAATGGAATGTTCCATATAAGTGAAAAGATCCTAGGAATTATCAGCAGTAGACAGATACTGAACTAGAACTGGAAAGGTCCTGCTAAGTGTGTGTGTGTGTGTGTGTGTGTGTGTGTGTGTGTGTGTGTGTACCTTGTCTGTGAACCCATAGCTCCTTCCTTGTATAAGGACTGGAGCTCAGAGACAGAATCTGGGAAGCACTCTTCTGCAGCTATTCTAACTCAGAGAAGCCTGTATGGAAATAGGCTGCGATGGGGAGGGGGATTCCTAGCCTATACATCCTCTGAGTTCTAAATCTTAGCCTACACATCCTCTGGGTCCCCATTCTTTTTCTGGTATCCTTTCCCTAGAACTTGGTTGCATATATCGGCCTGCCCCATGAGATGTGTAGCCAGGAAAATATCTGAGGTTATGACCCTGCACCGCCAGGGAGGGAGGCTCCGGCCTCACGCCTTAGACAAGCTTGACTTCCCTTCTTAGTTTTGCTTCTTTCCTTCCAAATGGCTTGCCTTTGGAAAGTCATGGTTGCAGCAACATTCTTGTGAGTATACTTTCCCTGGCATCTCCACTCAAAAAGCCTTTGGTCTTTAGTTCTGCCCACAAAAGATTAACCACCTAGAGAAATAGATTTAAAGTCTTCTTTCAGAACAAAGGGAGGAGAAAGGACTAGAAAAGGCAGAAGAGAATAATCATTTAGAAATGCTCCAAGTTATGAAAAGAAAGTCTAGAGAGCAAAGTCATCATGTCACCTTTTGTACTCAGTACCCAGCCACCCAGTGCTTTTATTTCAAGAAATGAGTGAATCACTAACTAAGGCTAAGAAGAAGGAAGTGAGTAAGAAAGGAGGTTTGAGCAAAGACGTTGACAATGGGGTTGTGGCCACTGTTAAACTGAAACTGAACTTTTCATGTGGAATGTTGAAATCTAGGTGCACATTTTAAAAAGCATAAAGCAAATAACAAACAAATTTAAAAAGAGTAACACAAGCAGACATAATGGGCTCAGGTCATATCAGCTGGGAAGTGAGATGTTTGAACTATCTCTTTCTCCAGACACTTGATGAAATCTATTCTTTCCTTCTCCAGCAGACAATGACCTGGAAAGTTTTACATGACCCAAGTTTGAAATGTGCAGGTCAGAATTATTAACTTAAAAGCTGCGTTGAGTAATGCAGACAGTGTGTCACACTATATAAGAATTGTATGGTCACAAAAAACTTACTTTATAATAAATCCATAAACATTAAGAACAAAGTAAATCAAAACCACAGTGAATTAAATATTAAGTCTGCTGGAATGGCTAATATGAGAAAGACAAGAAATAACAAATGCTAGGAGATGTGGAGAAAAAAGAATTCTGAGGGCTAGGTGGTGGTGTACCTGGTTAAGCACACACATTACATTGTACAAGGACTTGGGTTCAAGTCCCTGACCCCGCCTGCTGGGGGAAAGCTTCATAAGTGGTAATGCAGGGCTACAGGTGTCTCTCTGTCTCTTCCCTTCTCGATCTCCCCCTTCCCTTTCAATTTCTTTTTGTCTCTACCAATAAGAATTCTATATACTGTGGTGAGAATGTAAAATGGGGCAACTATGGTAGAAAACAATATGGAAGTTCTTAAAAAAAAATAAAGTTATCATATAACTTAGCAATTCCATTTATGTTTTCAAGAAATGAAAGTGTAACAAACAAAAAAAGACCTGAGTGGTCACTTAAGCATTATTTATAAAAGTTAAGACACGATGGTAATCTATTAATGTTTTATAAAGGTTTATAAAGAAAATCCTATGATTTACAAAAATATGGGTAGATCTTGAGGGTACAATGTTAAACAAAATAAATCAGACAGAGAAAGATAAATACCATATGATATCTCTTACATGTGGAATCTCAAGCAAAACAAAATGAAAAAAACAAAATAGAAGGTACAGAAAACAAATTTGGGTTTCCAAAGGTGGGGAGGAGTGGTAGTGGCAAAATCAGGGGAAAGTAGTAAAAAAATACACTCCTAGTTATAAAACAATTAGGTTCTGGGGATATAATGTACAATATACTGACTATAGTTAATAATACAGCATTACAGTAATCATGGACTGTGAGCTCAGTCTGACAGGAACTGGGAGGTTGTACAGGCTCCAGTGGTAAATGTGAATAGATATGGGCCCCAGGTTAAATAAATATGACAAAGAGTTAATAGCATTTATATATTTTCTTCAAGTCAGCAAACAGCTCTCTGCTCTAATCCTGCTTCCCAGTTCTGCTCTCAATTTTGGCACCATCTTTACCAGATAATATTTCTAGTGCACCTCCATATTATATATCAAGCTTAAGCAAAGATTACTAAGACATAGGTTCCTAGGAATATACCTAAAATAGACTTCCTAGCTTCCTGCCACCCTAGGGACCTTCTTTCATCTGCTCTATTCTTACTTTATGTTTCTTGTATATTAAGCATTTTGTCATGCATGCTGTCCATCTTACTGCCTTTCAGCCACCAAGCCACCGAAGATGTTATCATGATTCCATCCTGACCACCCTGGACAGATGAATTCACCTTTCCAGAGTTCTATCCCATTAGGGAAAGGTAGAAAGAGGCTGGGAGTATGGATTGGCCTACCAATGTCCATGTCCAGTGGAGAAGCAATTACAGAAGCCAGAACTTTCACCGTCTGCAACCATAAAGAATGTTGGTCCACACTCCCAAAGGAATAAATGATAAGGAAACTAAAGCAGAAGGCTTTGTACCCTCCCCCATTCCACTAGGACCTGAAGCATTTGTCACCAGGAATCTTATTTTTATTTAAAAACATCAATGAAAGGAAAGTAAATCTAGAAGACACCAAAGGAAGTCAAGCACTATTTCTCTTATTTGAGGGAGAAGAGGAAAAAAGGAAAAACACCTGGAAGTAGTAGTAGGTGTAGTGGTGACTTAAAAAGGAAGTGAAGGCAGGACCATTGAAAAAAATATAGTTACAGAATCAGCCCATATTAGTGACCTTGGGAGAACCACTGCAGTGTCCAATGGAGGGGGTGGGGGCATAGAACTCTGGTGGTGGGAACCATATAGAGTTATACCCATATTATCTTACAACTTTGTAAATCAATATTAAATCACTAATCAAAAATAAATAGTTTTTCTGATTAAGTAGCAAACTAAAACTAGTAATCTAAGGACCTTCATTCAGTGAATGAGTCAGTAAATGCTCAAGATTGTGAACTGAAAATATATATATACAGCATTGCTGTATATTACAATCTGAAAGTTGTTGAGAGTTTAAATTTTTTTATAAGATAAAAATTGTGCACTGGGGAGATAGCATAACAGTTATACAAAAGACTCTTATGCTTGAGGCCCAAGAGGTCCCAAATTCAATCCCCATCACCACCATAAACCAGAGCTTAGGGTTACTCTGATATTGTTTGCTCTCTCTTTGTGTAGCTTTCTCTCTGTCCTCCTCACATTAAAATAAATGAATAAATAAATAAATAATATATTTTAAAAGATAAAAATTGTAATTATGTGCGTTAACAGAAAGAATAATTTTCTGCTGTTTTGAGGCATTACGTTTGTGATTTTTCACTAATACAGAGGTAGAAGATTCAACAATTTAACAAGTAATCTTTGTATATATCTCAGTAACAATGCATGAGAGAGCTATCGACTTATAGTTTGCTTCCCTTCTTAAGTACATTGGGATTCACACAGAATTTGGATGTTGTTTTTGTAGGAAATGATACTATGTTAGAGTCACTTTTGCTTGAAGCTAATTCAGTTTGGAGAACTCCCAATTTTTTTTTAATTTTATAATGATCAACAAGACCACAGAATAAGAGGGGTACAGTTCTCACCACCAGAGTTCTGCAGCCTACCCCCTCCACTAGAAGCTTTCCTGCTTTTTATCCCTCTGGGAGCATGGACCCAGGATCATTATGAGGTGAAGAAGGTGGAAGGTCTGGCTTCTGAAACTGCTTCTCCACTGGGCCTGGATATTGGTAGGTCGATCCCTGCTCCCAGCCTGTTTCTATCTTTCCCTATTGGTGCAGGACTCTGGAGAGGTGAGAACTCCCAACTTTTTCTACCTCATCTAACAAACACCTTAATATTGGGCACACATGGGAGATAGGCATTTAAAAAGGTCCCTATTCACATTCAAGAAAAGCTAAAATTTAATTTTGGACCATTTGAAGATAGACATTTTTTATAAAAACTCATCATTTTGCTGTGCTGATATAGATAGCCATTTTTTTTCAGGCATGTTCTCATAATCTTAAGCAATAAATAAATAGTATTTTTATTCAGAATATGATCTATGTCTTAGTAGAGAGTTATATTTATTATTGGAAAATAAAGATCAAAACTATGATTGTTAAAATCAATCATGCCCTGTGATACCTGAAGTTAAGTTTTTTTTTTTATTTTGTTTATTTATTAATGAGAAAGATAGGAGGAGAAAGAACTAGATATCACCCTGGTATATGTGCTGCTGGGGTTTGAACTTAGGACCTCATGTTTGAGAGTTCAGTGCTTTATCCACTGAGCCATCTCCCAGACCACAGAAGTGAGATTTTTTTTATTATTGATTTAGTAATGATAGACATGATTGTGGGATAAAAGGGATAAATCCCATACAATTCCCACCACCAGACTTCCACATCCCTTTCCCTCCACTGTAAGCTATCTCTGTTCTCTATCCCTCTGGGAGTATGGACCAAAACTCTTTATGGGGTGCAGAAGGTAGAAGGCCTGGCTTCTGTAATTGCTTCTCTGCTGGACAAGGGTATTCACAGGTCCATACATACCCCCAGCCTTGAACTTAGATTTTTGCCCCTCACCCCCTGCCCCACTAAGCCTCTTGCATCATCTTGAGGTCTTATTCTCAATCTTCCCAATATGCTTCCCAAACATTTTTGTTACCATAAACTCTCAATTTTTTTCTTTTCCTTTGAAATTTAAAGTCTGCCCAATAATAATAATTATTAAATCTATTATTTTCTTAATATTTCATATCAGGTACACTGTAACTTATTAGAGCAAGTTTTCCTTTTCAAACAAGTTAACTGAGGAAATAGTGGTTCACAGAACAGTTGTTAACACACAACTGTTAATACTGCTTCACATCTCCTCATGGTAGCTAGGTATCTGCACACCACTCCTACTATCAACTTGAGTCTTCATCCACTATCGTCCCAATGTTCTTTTCTCTCCTCCCCCTGCCCAACAGTAAATAAATTTTAAGTGATTATTTTCAAAAGCTTATAGATAAACTTGTCTTTAAAGTTTCTTCCATTAAATTGCTGACTCTAAGCTAATTATTTAATTTCTCTGTATCTTCATTTCTTCACCAACAGAATTTTTTTTCTTAGCTAGAGACAGAAAAGAAGGAGAGAAAAAGAGGGAGGATAGAAAAAGTAGAGAGAGACTTCAGCACCAACGCTACTTTCAATGTGTTAGGGGTTAGACATGGACTTAGGTCATGCACATACCAAATCAGCACACTATACAAGTCCCACCAGTAGGACTTCTAAAGTTTTTCTTTTTTTTTTTTTTAATATTGAAAAAGTCATGAGTTACAGAAAACTTCCTGTGGTTTCTGAACCAAGATATGAGTATTTGATTGAATAAACACTCATCCTGTCTCAGCCTTATATTATAGAAAGTCTTAGAGATTGTTTGTACCATGACTAGTTTTGCAACTTCTTCTAGTAGTACCAGAACCAGGAAAAGCATAAGATTTTTTCTAAATCTCCCTCTTTTTCTCTCCCTCTCTCCTTCTCCCTCTCTCTCTCCCTCTCACTAAAATGACTACCTTTATTATAAATCAATACAGTAAAGTAGAAAACTACAAATCAATATACAAAAATCTCTATGCAAACACTAAGCTAGAAGAAGAAATTCAGATATTGATACTTTTTACTGTAGCAGCAAAAACAATCAAGTATCTAGGAATAAACTTAACAAAGACTTGTACATAGACAATTATGAGATATTACCCAAGTAAATAGAGATACAAAGAATGAAACTATATACTATGCTCATGGACTGAAAGAATTAACATTATCAAAATGAACATCCTACCCAGAACCATATACAGATTTAATGTGGTCTCTATCAAATTTCTTCAAGGGAACAGAACAAAAGCTACAGAAGTTTATCTAGAACTAGAAAATACCAGGAATTGCCAAAGTGATCTTGAAAAAAAAAGAACAAGACTAGAAGTATCACACTTGCTGACATTAAATCATAGTACAGGGATTATTTTAAGCTAAGAAGTTTATTTTAGATATATATGCATATATATACATATATATACATATACATCATATACATATACACCATATACATATACATATACATATACATATACATATACATATACATATACATATACATATACATATACATACCAGAACACTGATCAGCTCTGACTTTTGGTAGTGTGGGAGATTGAACCTGGGACTTCAAAGCCTCAGGCAAAAGAGTCTGTATAACCATTATGCTATCTACCACCACCCTAGTACAGGAATATTTTAATCAAAAACTTGGTACAGAAATAAAATAGATGCAAAGACTAGTGGAATAGAATTGAAATCCCAGAAATAAACTCCCACACATATAGATAATAAGACCACACACATCACCATGCACGAAAGTCAACTGCAGTTGGATCAAAGATATAGACATCAGACCAAAAAACATCAAGTATATGGAAAAAAACTCTGGAAGAACACTTCATGATATAAGTTCCAGAAATGTTTTATAAGATTCTAATCCAACAGCAAGGAGAGCAAAAACAATAATAAACCAATGGATCTACATCAAACTTAAAAGTGCATAGCAATGGAAAATATCACCAAAATAGAAATGGGAGAAGATCTTTACATGTCACACATCAGATAGAGCAGTAATAACCAAAATATAAAAAGAACTTACTTGATGTATTGAAACAAAGTAAAGATCACTGGGTGGGTGGGAGCTTTCAGGTCCTAGTACATAATGGTGGAGGAGGACCTCGGGTGAGAAGTTAAAGTATTTTGCAGTAAACTGAGAATTTTTATGACTGTACCAACAACTATACTTACTACTTACTATATACTATTAATTATCCAATAAAAAAAAACTTTAAGAAAGAACTTAATAAACTCGGTAAAAAAAAAAAAAAGAAAGAAAGAAAGAGAATAAAGAATGAAAGAAAGAAAAAGAAAAGCTTTGAAAAATGGTGGATGGACAGTATCTTCACCAAGGAAGAGATGTAGAGGTCCAACAAACATAAAGGAAAGTGCGCAAACTCAGTGATTTATCAGAGAAATATAAATAAAGACAATAATGAGAAACCACTTTGTACTAATGAGAATGTCATACATTTCAAAGGACAAACACACTAAATGTTAATGAGGATGTAGGGGAAAAGGAACCCTTCTACAGTGCTGGTAAGAATACAAATTGGTCCAACCCCCCCCCCAACACACACACCTATGGACATCTAATCTTTGATAAGGGAGCCCAAATTATTTAATGGAGGAAGGAGGCTCTCTTTAATAAATGGCGCTGGGAAAAATGGGTTGAAACATGAAGAAGAATGAAACTGAACCACTTTATCTCACCATAAACAAAAGTCAACTCCAAATAGATCAAGGACCTGGATGTTAGACCAGAAACTATCAAATACTTAAAGGAAAACAATGGTGGAACACTTTCCCACCTAAACCTCAGAACATCTTTGATGATACAAACCCAGTTGCAAGGAAGACTAAAACAGAAACAATCAATGAGACTACATCAAATTGAAAAGCTTCTACACAGCCAAAGAAACCAACACGCAAAGAGACCCCTCACAGAATGGAGGAAGATCTTCACATGCCATACATCAGACAAGAGACTAATAACCAAAATATACAAAGAGCTCAGCAAACTTAGCAACAAAAAAAGCAAATGATCCCATCCAAATATGGGCAGAAAATATGAACAGAACATTCACTACAGAAGAGACCAAGAAGGCTAACAAACACATGAAAAATTGCTCTAGGTTGCTAATTGTCAGAGAAATGCAAATAAAGACAACATTGAGACACCACCTCATTCCTGCGAGAATGGCATACGTCAAAAAGGACATCATCAACAAATGCTGGAGAGGCTGTGGGGACACAGGAACCCTTCTCCACTGCTGGTGGGAATACAAACTGGTCCAGCCTCTGTGGTGAGCAGTCTGGAGAACTCTCACAATGCTAGACATGGACCTTCCATATGACCCAGCAATTCCTCTCCTAGGGATATACCCCAAGGACTCCATAATGACCAACCAAAAAGGTATGTGTACACCTATGTTCATAGCAGCACAATTCATAATAGCTAAAACTTGGAAGCAACTCAGGTGCCCAACAACAGACGAATGGCTGAGAAAGCAGTGGTATATATACATAATGGAATACTATGCAGCTATAAAGGACAATGAACTAACCTTCCCTGATCCATCTTGGATGGAGCTAGAAGGAATTATGTTAAGTGAGCTAAATCAGAAAGACAAAGATGAGTATGGGATGATCCCACTCATCATCAGAAGTTGAGAAAGAAGAACAGAAAGGGTAACTCAAAGCAGGATTTGACTGAATTTGGAGCAGGACACCAAAGTAAAAATCTCTGGGTGGAGGGTGAGGGTGGATGTTCAGCTTCACTGGGGCAGGGGATAAAGAGGGGGGAGGATGGGATGGGACACAGTCTTTTGGTGGTGGGAATGGTGTTTATGCACACTTCTATTAATTTGTAGTCACACAAATCACTATTTAATTAATATGAGAGGGGAAAAATGATTGACTGCCTCAAACTTTTTAATACACAGTCCATAGGCTGAATCTTTGATAGACTGACACTCTAAAAAGGTTAGACCAGGGAGAACAGAAGCAACCAGAGGAACAGCTATATACAAATAATGTCAAAGGACATAAATTATGGTGATGTTGTGTATGATACAGCAAATCCTAACAAAGGGATTTTTCAGTTAACCCAATTGCCAAATAATATGATTATAGCCATAACTATCTATTGTCTTCTTAAACCCTAAGACAGCAGGAACCTCCCAGTTCCTCTACAGAGCCTATTATTTCCCCCAGTCCTGGAACCTCTAGGGTGGGGCTCACTTTCCTGCATGCTTCTCTCAATTCGTACCAAATAATATTGCATCCACTGATCCCAACCTAATCAACGTAACAAGTACCACCTCAGCATGCTTCACTTGAAACAGTGTCCAGACATGTGTCAGGCATGGAATGTCCACCCTTCAGCCTCATTACTCAGGTGAGACCTTTCCTTTCATTGGACTCTCTAATTCATCTCGGGTGGTTCACTTCCTAACAAAGTCCCAAATCCTAGATACAGACCAGGTCCCATGAGATAGGGCAAAATGTATACCTGAAAGCAAAAGTACACAATAGTCTGCAGTGAGTCAGTATAAACTTCCTAATGAAATAGTTTCTACTTAGACTTAGATACCCTCCTCACCTACTTCCTATTATACTTCCCTCAGTCACTCCAAAGCTAACATTATCAAAGTAAGGACTGCAAAAAGCTGAATAAGGGCAAGTGACTGGCATACTTTAACGATGACTCTTTAGTCACTATCAGCTGGGGCCCTAGTCGGGGAGTCCTGAGATTCCCAAACAGACATGATGGACCTAGACCTCTAATAAATCCCTCTCCAATGTTATTGATCATCTCTATCAGGAACAACACAATAGACCCCTTTGTGGGCTCCCATAGGACCTTGCCCTCAACGTGAATCAGCAACAGTAGAGAATGTTCGTTCCATCCTTCGAAGGGAGGATGGACAACATACTCTATGTTCCACCTGAGAAATATGGGTCCTGAAACTGGGGCAGCTTGGAATGTTCCTACTCATGACCACAGAATGTGAGCTCAGATCTACAGGGATGCAGAGGTCTCATAGGGTCCTAAGCTGAATATGGGCCACAGATCAGATCAAATCGATGGGGTTTACAGTCAACAATATTTATACACTTCTCCTATATTTGGGAGCTTCTCTCTTCCCTGATCCAGCTTTCTGGTCCTTTTCCCAGCCATGGTATCATCTCCCCAGACAATAACATGGATCCACCTGCATATCAGATTTCAAGCTCAGGGGAAAAAAAAAAAAAAAAAGCTACTATAGCTCTGAGCCCTTTGGAAAATAGGCTTACTAGCTATCTATAAAATGGAGACCCCCCCCAACTCTTCATCTGAACTATTCTAGCCTTTAGGTTCATGATTAGTCAACAGCTTGTTTGACTTTATATGTTAACTCTCTTTTCAACCACCAGGCTCCAGATGCTAACATGATGCCATCCAGACTTCCCTGGACAGACAACCCCACCAATGTGTCCTGGAGCCCTCTTCCCCAGATCCCCACCCCACTAGGGAAAGAGAGAGACAAGCTGAGAGTATGGATTGAGCTGCCAAAGCCCATGCTCAGTGGGGATGCAATTACAAAAGCCAGATGACAAAAGCAGCTATCCAAAGAGATCTGTGTACATCTATGTTCACAGCAGCAGAATTCATAATAACTCAAAACTTGATAGCTAGCCAATGACAGATGAGTGACTTAAGAAAGGTAGGGTATATATACACAATGGAATCCTACTTAGGTGTCAAAGTTGACAAAATCATCCATTTAAAAGAAAAAAATAAACTTAAAAAAGTCATCTTTGGGAGTCTGGCAGTAGCGCAGCGGGTTAATTGCAGGTGGGGCAAAGTGCAAGGACAAGAATAAGGATTCCAGTTTGAGCCCCCGGCTCCCCACCTGCAGGGGGGTCACTTCACAGCCGGTGAAGCAGGTCTGCAGGTGTCTATCTATCTCTCCCCCTTTCTGTCTCCCCCTCCTCTCTCCATTTCTTTCTGTCCTATCCAACACTGACAACATCAGTAACAACAACAATAATAACTACAACAACAAAACAACAAGGGCAACAAAAGGGAATAAATAAATAAATATTTTTTAAAGTCATCTTTTGCCTCATCTTAGATGAAATTTGAAGGAATTATGTTAAATAAGATAAGCCAATAGGAGAAGCATGAACACCAGATAATCTCACTTACAGATACAACTTAAGAAACAAGAACAGATAGGGATAATACAAACTGAAACTTGGAATGGGGATGGCATATTGCACCAAAATAAAGAGCTCTAGTGAAGGAGGAGAAAAAGGTGGAGAGAGCATTGGGATTGAAGTGCATGATGGTGGAAAGGACTTAGCTGGGGTGGAGGGGTCACAGTAGTTTGCAGATATATACCGCAGGGAGATGAGACATTGTACTCATGTGTCAACAACTGTAATATAAACGATTACTATCTCAAATAATATGATAAAAAAGAATGACTTCTATCCACACCTTTCACATACTATTTAGAAAAAATTTTAAAAAACAAATAACATGTTCATAAATATATTTTGTTGTCAGTGTGACCTTGACCTAGGGCTTATATTTCCAATTTATGGATAAGTGAAGTGAATTGAAAATGAGATAAAGACCAATGGGCATGGAACTCTGAAGACTAATTACATCTTCAAAAGATAAATATTTGATAATATTTTATTTGTCTTACCCAAAATCTGTACTATGAGTTTAAAGATATAGACTGTGTTTGATTTTGCACTATTTTACTTGGGATTATGATACCTATCTTGAGTCTTTATTACATTTTCCAAAAATAGAACTTTAAGTCAAAGAATATGTCAAATATTAAACTTTTAATACATACTTCCAAACTGTTTCTGATTACATGAACCTCTAACAATTTCCCTCAGGTCACCACTTGGACTAAATTTTAATTTATCTATTTGTTTTTTGTTTGTTTGGTTGGTTAGTTTTTGTCTTACCCACATAGGAAAGTCTAACTATTGAGCAAATAAAAAAAAAAATGGTGGATTGGATTGGTACAAGTAATTACACTAATTCATTAAACCATCTCTGTACAGTCAACTGATAACCTACTTTTTTTATGGACAAAGACTGAAAGAGAATGTGAAAAACAAACAAATAAATAAAAAGTATAACTGCACCAGTTTGGGGAAAGGGATCAAACTTGTTTCTATATTTGATAGCATAATGGTTATACAAAAAGACTTTTATGCTGGAGGCTGGGTGGTAACACACTCAATTAAGCACACACATCACCATGCAGAAGGACACAGGTTAGGGGTCCCTGTTTCCCCCCCTGCAAGAGGGATGCTTTATGAGTGGTAAAGCAGGTCAGTAGATATCTTTCTATCTCTCCATTTTTTCTTGATTTCTCTCTGTTTTATCCAATAAAATAGAAAAAGAAAGGAGAAAAAGAGAAAAAGAAAGAAAGAAAGAAAGGAAGAAAGAAGGAAAGGAAGGAAGGAAGGAAGAAAGAAGGAAAGGAAGGAAGGAAGGAAGGAAGGAAGGAAGGAAGGAAGGAAGGAAGGAAGGAAGGAAGGAAGGAAGGAAGGAAGGGAGGGAGGGAGGGGCAGGGTGGCCGCCAGGATAGTGAATTCATAGTGCTAGCACTAAGCCTCAGTGATAACCCTGGTGGCTTTGAAAAGAAAAGAAAAGAAAAGAAAAGAAAAGAAAAGAAAAGAAAAGAAAAGAAAAGAAAAGAAAAGAAAAGAAAAGAAAAGAAAAGAAAAGAAAAGAAAAGAGATAAATAATAAGTCTATATGAAGAAAACTCCAAAACTCTAAAAAAAAAATTCTAAAGAATTAAATAATAATAGAACACATTCCTTATGCTTGTGGGGTCTTGAGTTTGATCCCATGTTGGCACTGCATGTGATGGAGTAATACTCTTGCCTTCCTCTATTTTCCTGTCTCATAAAAATAAATTTTAATGGGGGTTGGGCGGTGGCGCAGTGGGTTAAGCGCACGTGGCGCAAAGCGCAGGGACCGGCGTAAGGATCCCGGTTCGAGCCCCCGGCTCCCCACCTGCAGGGGAGTCGCTTCACGGGCAGTGAAGCAGGTATGCAGGTGTCTATCTTTCTCTCCCCCTCTCTCTCTGTCTTCCCCTCCTCTCTCCATTTCTCTCTGTCCTATCCAACAACAAAGCAACTCAACAATGGCAATAATAACCACAACGAGGCTGCAACAACTAGAGCAACAAAAAGGGGGAAAAATGGTCTCCAGGAGCGGTGGATTCATGGTGCAGGCACCGAGCCCAGCAATAACCCTGGAGGAAAAAAAAATAAATAAATAAATAAATAAATTTTAATTTAAATAAAAATAAATAACTTTTAGATGGAAATACTTGGATGAGCAACCCTAAGGCAACAAAATTTGAGAAAGCAAGATAAATGCAAATTGTCCAACTAGCAGGGTTTGTTTTTTCTTTGCCTCCACAACAGCAATACAATAATAGCATATCTGGAAAATGTCCATAGAAATACATTTGGAGGGAGTCAGGCTGTAGCGCAGCGGGTTAAGCGCAGGTGGCGCAAAGCACAAGGACCGGCATAAGCATCCCGGTTCGAACCCCGGCTCCCCACCTGCAGGGGAGTCGCTTCACAGGCGGTGAAGCAGGTCTGCAGGTGTCTATCTTTCTCTCCTCCTCTCTGTCTTCCCCTCCTCTCTCCATTTCTCTCTGTCCTATCCAATAACGACAACAACAGTAATAACTACAACAGTAAAACAACAAGGGCAACAAAAGAGAATAAATAAATATTTAAAAAAAAAGAAATACATTTGGATCTGGAGAGGGTGATGGCACACCTTGTTGAGTGCACGTGTTACAGTCCATAAAAACGCAGATTTAAGCCCCTGGTCCCTACCTGCAGAGGTGAAGCAGTGATTCAGGTGTCTGTTTCTCTCCCCATCTCCCCCTTCCCTCTCAATTCCTGCCTGTCTCTATCAAGTAAGTAAATAATTAAAAATTTAAAAACAAGTACACTTGGATCTCAGATAAAGCTTACAAAGCAAGGGTCAAAATTTCAACATCAAAAAGCAAGGGCACAGAGAAACAGTCACTCATTTCAATATTAAGCCACAACTGGGAAGAGAACCATAAGATACAGAACTTGGTTATTTTATCAAATCATTTTAATAGAGGGTCAATGGTTCATAATACAGTTGACACATGGGTGCAATTCCTTATCTCCCTGTAATAGGTATCTGCAAAACACTCTTAAATCCAGCTTAAGTACTTTTCTACCATCATGCACTAGTACTTGACCCCCCCTGCCCACCCCCACACCCCCATTTCCTTCCCTTCCTTCCCCAGAGTCCTTTGCTTTGGTACAATATACTACACCTAGTCCAAGTTTCACTTTGTGTTTTCTCGTTCTATCTTTGTTTCTTAAGTTGCACCTGTAAGTAAGATTAGATTTATTCCTCTTCCTCCCCTGCATCCTCCTCCTCTTTCTCTTCCTCCTCCTCTTCCTCCTTTTTTCTTTCTAGCTTATCTCACTAAAGGGATAAGGATGAGGCAAAGGAAATGAATTCATGAATGTTGACTGATAAGAGTAGTGTTCTACTTTGTATACATACCACAACTTTCTTATTCTTTTGCTTTTGGACAACCGAGTTGCTTACAAGTTCTGGCTAGCACCAATAGTAGTGCTCTGAATATATGTGTACATAGATATCTTTAGGTGCGTGCTTTTGTCTACTATAGACAAATTTCCAGGAAAGATAATGCTGGGTCGTGTAGCAAGTCTACTTCTAGTAGTCTGAGAATTCTCTAGACTGTTTTCTACAAAAAAATTAGATCAATTTGCTTTCCCAACAGCAGCATTGAAGGTTCTTTTCCCTGACATTCTCATCAACATTTGTTGTTTCTGTCCTTTCTGATGTACAACATTTTCACAGTTGTAAAACATTATCTCATTGTTATCTTTATTTGCGTTTATTTGATAATTAGTGGCTTTGAAATTTTTTTCATGTTCATTGACAGTACAGATCCTTCTTAGGTGAGGATGAGGTGACCATATCTTTTCCACATTTTTCAATATAGTTTTGTTGTTGTTGTTGATGTTGAGTTTATTGAGTTCTGCATAAATTTTTATTATTAGCCCTTTGTCTGATGTGTGATATTTAATATTCTTCTACCACTCTGTAGGGTGTCTATTTTAGTGATGATTTTCTTTGCTGTGCAGAAGTTTTTCAGCTTGATATAGTCCTATTAGTTTATTTTTTTTCTTTTCCTCTCCTTGCTATAAGATACAGAACTTTAATTAAATTAAAAAATCCTAACCCCATGTCAATTTTATACCCATAAAGTTTCAACAAAAGGGATGAGAAATAAAAGCTATAAACCATGAGGGTGTTGCAGTTGCAGCCTTTTTTAGGCTACAATATCTTCCTGAGAACAGTCTGGTTGTCAAAAACATTTTGGAACTCAGTATCCAAAGTATTCAAGCTTGGGGGGTAAATACAAGAAGAAAAACTTCATTTATGGTGAACAGAGTCTGTCTCTAGTCAGTCTGCTGTTCATTTGCAACTTGAAATGTCAGGTCAATATCTGGGCTGGTGTAATCTTGGCATTATAGCCTCAAGCCAGACGCCAGTGACTATAAACCCCAGATTCTCTCAGACATAGAGTCCTGGCTTTGGTCCTCACAGAGAATCAAATATAATGGGAAGACAGAGGAAATCACCCGCACTAATGTACCAAGACAGTAATTAAAAGAAAACCCAAGATTCAACAAAGCTATATAAATTTTCTAAAGAAGACTTCAAAGCTAAGGTCCTAAGGATGTTCACCAAAAGGAAATGTTCATTGGAAGAAAACTTCAGCAAGTTAAGAGAAAGTATGAAGGAAGTCATAACAGAAATCAGAGAGATAAAGAATAGGTTTATTGGGCTTCTGTTGGTGCTGGGGATAGAATCTGAAACCTCAGAGCCTCAGGCATGAAAGACTTCTTTTGTAACCATTATGCTAATCTCCCCAACCCAGGGGAGATTTTGATCACTTTGCAATGTTCACAAATATTGAATCATGGGGGCCAGGTAGTGGCACACCTGGTTCAGCACACATATTACAATGCACAGGGACCCAGGTTCAAGCCCCTAGTCCTCACCTTGTAGGGAGGAAAGTTTCATGTGTGGTGAAGCAGGGCTGCAGGTATCTCTCTTGTCTGTCCCTCTCTATCTCCTCCTCTCCTCTCAATTTCTGGCTGTCTCTATCCAATAAATAAATAAATAAAATAAAAATTATATATATTGAATAAAAAATAATAGATTTATTAAGCTAAAAAATATGGTAGGGGGAAAATTTATACAGGATGACAAAAACCAAAGTGATGAGTTGGCAGATAGGGTAGAGGAACCTACCAAAAATAACCAACATAAAGGAAAAAAGAACTAACATGAATGAAGAATTAAAGCAAATAATTCAAGAGATAACACCAAGAGGAACAACAATTATATAATAGTGGTAGCAGAAGGTGAAGAGAATGAGAAACAGTTCTCATCTGAAGAAATATTGGCAGAGAAATTTCACAAACTGAAGAACACCAAAGTCACAATGGCAAGAGAGAATTTATAAGCTTGACTTCATTATAATTAATTTTTCCTGCTCTGAAAAAGAAGACAACACAAGTGATGGAGTAAGAAAATATATTTGCAAAAGACATAGCTGGTAAAGGTTAGCTATTCAAAATATATAAGCAAGTAGTCCTGGAGGTAGCACAGCAGGTAGAGCATTGTACTTGCAAGCATATTACATATGTTCATAGGGGCCTATGACTTTTGTAGTTTTTACTTGATTTGATAGCTAACATGGAGTTAAACAAAAATACTGTCTGAGAAGATGCTGTCAGGGTGGAGAATCAGGCTGGAAAGTTGGGTTAGGGCAGAAAATAACTCCCAATCTTGAAGAAAATCTATGAATAAAATGAACTGTTTACCCCACCCACCTGACCCAGGGCCTATATATATTTATATTTAGCACAGGAGCCTGTGTAACCTCTGAATCTCTGTTAGTTCTAACATAAGATATTAATGCCAACAAATTTTATATCCTACTATTCAAGGGAAAAAGAATAAATGTCATCCAAGAACTTTGCACCTTTCTGGAAAAGGAATGTTTCAATTGTATGCAGGTATGTAATGTTAGGTGGAAGTATGACTTTGCTATTGTTTTTACTTGGAAGTTAATGGTGGTTTGTGGAAGTCCCTATAGGTTTCAAATTGACAAAGAGAAGGATATAATAACCTTTCTGATATGCTAATATGGTTAGGTTGTAGTTCCTAGTTTTTAGTTTTGCTTTTTATTAGGATTGGATAACTCAATAGGTTTTATTTTCATAACTCCACACAGCAGAGCTCCTTTTCCATTTCCCCCACCTGCCATTGATCTGTAATGGACTCAGGTAACTATCTTGGTCAGGATAAGAATTTTCTCATGTGTGTCTTGGATTCATTTAAAAATCATTTCACAATATAGCCTGTTGCAACTCAAAGTCAAATGTGCATAAGGATATGGTGTACTTTGTGTTTCTTACCATGTGTTGAAGGTCTTTCATGATCTGGCTTTTCTTTCCAACTCTGTTTCCTACTCTTTTGTACCCCCATGTACTTGTCCAAATACATGTCTCTCTCAGCATCTATTTATCATGCTTAAAGTTTGTCCACAATTCTGGCTACATTTCAGCTTTGTAAAATCCTACTCTTCCTTTAAAGTCCAACTAAGTACTATGTTCTCCATACACCCTTTCCTCAGCTGGAACATGTTCGTTGAAATGTGAATGAAGTATTGAGGTGTCAGAAAAACCATGACACATTTTTGCATTAAAAAATTAAATGATATATCATGGCTTTTCTGAAAACTCAATACAAGAATCTAGGATGATGCAAGCCTAGTAAAGTCAACTAGCCACTAGATCAGACATGACAGACTTCCAACAATACCAATGATTATTTAGTGAAATGTGTGTATCTATGCCAAAGATGGACAGACAAAAAAAAAAAAAAGACATATTGACTAAAAGAAACAAAATCTCTATTTTTATATTCAGAACTTTCCAGGAAAACATGAACAAGCAGAGGAAATTTAATCATAGAAAGGTACTTTTATGACAAAAATACTGTCAATTTTGTTTTCACAGAGTTTGAATGGAGAGCTCACTTTTGTAGCTAGTGAAAACAGAAATGAGGTAGTGGTTTAAATAGAGAAAGCTTAGTTGAAAATGTTCATAACTGCAACAAAGGATTAACTAGCAAGGAAGACCTTAAAGAATGGAGAAGTTCAACCACAGAAAGAACGAACTAGGAAAAGCGATTCATTCTCAAGATCAGGATTTAAACTTTATTAGAAAAGTCCACTGTACAAAGAAGAGCCCTGGGTTGTTGTAGAACAAGTTCTGTCCACACCTGATAGGAGCAGAGATTGAAAAACGGGTTTCTCTGAGATTAGCATGGAGGAAATACATTTTCGTAAACATCATTTTAATGAGGGGTTAATGGTTTACAGCACGGTTATGGACAGGTAAGTATAATTTTCTCATCTCCCTGAGATAGGTGTCTGCCAAATACTGTCATCTCCGACTGAGATTTCACTCCACAGTCATGCACCAGAACTCCAGAGCCACCCCCTCGCCACCGCCAGAGTCCTTTGTTTTGGTGCAATACACCAAACCCAGTCCAGGTTTTACTTCTTTTGGATACAGGCAAACAAAAGCTTAGCAAAGTTGTTGGAATTCATCTGAAACTTTCCCTCTGGAGATTTTGTAAGAGAAATCCATCCAAATGCAGTACCATATCTTGGTGAAACTAGGGGAAGCTATGCTGGGAGCAGAGTTCCAAGGAAGCTCTATATCCTATTGGTCACTGGACACTGCTAGCTACCATCTGTTTCGCTCATCTGACCGATGGGAAGGAGTGCTCTATGAATCAGGCAGGAAGTGTTATCTTTCTCTCTTCAACTGTCCCTCCTGCGCCCTCTACTGACAAAAGTTAACATCCCAGCAACAGAAAGAAAAACAAAATCCAGTTTGGAAAGAACATGGAATTTGAAGCTAAGCAGATAATAAATGATCAAATGGGTAACAGACTGACATCTGTAAAGCTATGGAAACAGTTCTCTACACAGGTCTTAATGTTTCTCTTCATCAGACAAAATTAACTTATAAATCAACTTCTCAGATATCTAAATACCAGGGGTTTCTCTAGACACTGAAACCACCACCATCATCAATGAATTCCAAGAGAACAAAAGTTCATTATTTAGAATTTCTCTAGGGTAAGTGCTTATACATATTACCTCTCTAATGTCCAACACTGTAATAAACACTCTATAATGTACTGAGCAAAAAGTTAATGCACACTATCATACTTTTTATTTTAACATATAAGGATACTGAAACTCAAGGATACATCACAAGTATAAAATGGAGCTACAAGTCTGAACCTGGGTCTATTAGACTCTAAAATTAGTTTTCTATTTACCAGCTCAGCCTGGATTTCTTACCAAGAGGACAACACTTTGTGTGTAATGTGCTAAGAACTTTCAAGTCTGATTCAGAAAAGTGACTCAGAGGTGGAGCACATGCCTAGAAGGCATGAAATCCTGGGTTTGATCTCAGTAGCACATATAAATGGGGCAAGATGATAAAAAAAAAAAAAAAGACAATAGGTTCAAATTCCATGC